>NW_009935906.1:0-34762 GCF_000696875.1 Nestor notabilis
GGGCTGCGGGGTCTCTCCGAGCACCTCACGCCCCACCCGCTCGGGGTGGCCGCAGCGGGCTGGGATGGCTTGGACAGCACGGGAAATGCTGAGGGTCGCTGCCGGGTCCGTTGTAGCGGGAGCCTGAGAAGAACTGTGTGTCCCGGAGTAGGAAAGCCCATTGAAAACCCTCATCGCTAGAGGCCACAAAGGGAGAAGGTGGGGGGGAAACCTTTTTCTCCCCTGTGTTTCCAGGCCTTGGAGGGTGCGAGAAGCGATTAGAAGAAGACAGAATATTGTTTCTTAGCATTACCGGGTCGCCCCGAATCACACAATTGCTAAACAGGGATTATACTGCAGGATTATGGGGGGGTCGGGTTTTACTGTCTCGATTTCTGCAATCTGCTTGTTCAGTGACTAGTACAATGTACTTTGCCTGTTCTCCCATAGTTATTATTGAAGGTGACTTTTGTCCTATCCACGGCAGCTCTTAACTGCTTCTCTGTTCCCTTTTTTGTCCATTGGCTGCATTTGGTCTGCACCCTTTCACCTCTCTTCCATTCCATCCCCTGCATGCCAGTCTTTGCTCTTTTTTGCTCCTTCTTGTTTCACATTTTCAACCCTTCTCAGGCTAGAGGTGCAGCTGGGGTAGCTTGTTTCCCAGGCTGGAGAAAACTGTTAACAGTGGCTCTTCATTCCCTTGTTCTCCTGACAATGCTGGAGGGAGGAGCACAAGAATATCCTGTTGCTTACCACAAGCAAGAAGAGTGGCTAAGCTGCTTCTGCTGCTCTCCTTCATGTCTTTGAGAATCTCTGTCCTCTGAGGAGAGCTGTAGAGAACTCGGCAGCTTTCCTGCATGGATCCTGCCTCCGCAGGCACTGCTCAGAAGTCCTGTTTGCAGCAAAGCATCCGCTTCTGCAATTTGGAAGAGGAATAGCACTTGTTGTGCCACTGCTGGCTTTAGCTACAAACAGGTCACTGTCAGTCATAAACAATTGCAAGATTTGGCAGCATGGGCTGCTCTTTTCTGGAAACAGAAATGAAGTCATGGAGCCAGTGATACGTACCAGGCAGTTGCTAAAAGGACTGGACTTTCAAACAGGCCAGGGCAGATAAATAGTGTAGGAAGTTGCGGAATGCATTGAGCTGTAGTGAAATACACTAGAATATGTTCATAGTCTTCTAAATAATTTTAAAATAATATTCTCTGTAAAATACTTGTGAAATAAACCCAAATTTTAGTTCTGTAGGTCTATGCAGAAAGCTTAAATATAAAATAACAGCATTCTGTTGTGAATTTAAAACCTTTATGAGAAAAAACCCCATAGCTCACTCGATAGTGAGATGGTTTCTTAAATGTCTTGTCTCAAAATATTACTTCGGGAGCTGTTACAGTTCTGGTATTGGTGCAGGGACTGCTGCATTTTTGTCTTCTTTTGGTGTGTAGGGTTGTATTGAGAGAATAAAGAACAAAAAGACAATAGACAAGAAGAGGATGAAAAGAAAAAAAGGACCCTGGGGGCCCTGAACAGTCTAGAAAGTGACTCAGTGTTTGTGTGCTGAATGGAATGGTGAGGACTGGCAGAGACAATTAGAAAAGCTGGCAGCAATTTACAGTGAGGGTCTGCAGTGATTAGTGGGATGAATCTGGGGTTGGGCTGGTAACCCAATGCAGTTCAGTTTGTTTAACACCTCCTTTCCCTCCCACACCATTGTGGCATTTCAGAATGGGCCTGGGCATTGCTTAGATGGGCATAGATTTAAAATGTTTTGAGTATGGGCAGCAGTGTTGCTGGATACCATCTGACCATCTGTTCAGTTGGCCTCAATCTGACTATAAATAATCCATTTTACTTGTTTCCTGGTTTGGTGTTTGTTTTGCTGGTGCTATGCTCTATGCTGTGGGATTACTTAAAGGACCAGCTTGCAATAATTGTTCTTCAATAAATGCTGTACAACCCTCTGCCTATGGTATAGTTAAACTGATTTGCACTCAGATTATCTAGCGGAGCAGTTGAGATAGGAGTGGTCTTCATATGAGTCAAGAACAGGTCTTCAGTCTGCTTGGGAAAACAAGTCTTATGTTTGCGGTGTAGTGTTAATGTGAATTATGGGCTTTCAAAATGTTTTTAGTTACTTTGTAAATTCATTTTAAGGTATCTGGCTGCGATAGATCAGGGTTTGAACAGTGTCATCAAGATACATACAAGGAGATAAGATGTTGTGAAAGACGAGCAATGAGTGGCAGCCTTCACTGGTACTCTTCAGAGAGGTGTCCTCGGGGAAAAAAAGTCACGTTTGCCAGACAATCTCTAACATTTTCCTGGCAGGCATAAAGGTTCTGCCTGAAAGCCTGTACTGAGCCTGCAGCCTTCATGAAGCTATTGTAATTTGAGATGTGTCGTGTTTTTATTGTGTTGCTGTGTTAACTTTGAAACTGGAGAGTGATGGTATGATGTCACCTTTGATTTTGACAATGTTGAAAATCACATGGTATGCTAGAAAGCAGGGCTGGTCTGTAATACTGCCTGTCATCTTCTTGTGGCGTGCCCCTGGCTGGAACAGCATGCGGCATAGAGGGAACATAATGCCCATGTTCCTTTTTCAGTCCAACTTTCTAGTGAAGGGCCAGTGTACACTTTTCCAGTGTTGTTCTTACCTTTGTGAATATTCTTTGTCCTAGGAAGTGAAATGTGTTAATTTGGCTACTTTTATGTTTTTCAGCTAGTGGAAGTGTTAAAGACACCTTTGTTGGAGCCAGAAATGGACAATACAGGCTTTTAAAAATAGTCATTGACAATGGTTAGTCAATTTTTAATTTTTTTCTCTGATTCTTTTGGATATTTTCTTAGTTGTTTTAGTGACCTACATGTTAAATTTAAAAATTGCTTAAAAAACCAAAATTCTGCCAAACTGAATGTTGCTAAGGTCTTTCATATGCAGAAGGTAAAATCTTAAGATGCTAAGCTTTTCAGTACAATGCTACTGCATTTTTGAATTTGAAGGTTTCTTATAATTTCATAACTGCTGTGCATTTCATATGAATAGTATAAATGAGCTTACTCTTACCTTCTTACTAAAGAAAGGAAGGAAAAGAAAATTCACACCTGCATGGTGTTTTGGCACTTTGGTTACTTTCATTAGACAGAGAAATTCTTGCAGAGCAGCTAGTCAGTTTAGATGAAGTCTAAATATTACCTGCCTTTTATACTGGGGTCTGCTGCATGCAGAAAGCTCTATTAAGCTCTGTTAAAGTAGATGCTTAAGTAGAAATCTGGCTACATAGAAAGTATCTTCAAAAGTCTGTAACTGTGTACAAATCTTCAAAGATAAAAGCGTTCCTTAAATCTCATGTATCTGTATAAATATAAAATTACATAATTTCTCGCAGAACTTGAGTTTGATCTTTGAACTTCTTGGCAATTGATCAAGGCTGCAAATGTTGCAAGATAGAATGCATAATTACTTTTTCTTTATAGCGGTGCTGGTTGACTGTATAAGACACTTTATGGTTTTGTCCGTCTTTTGAAGTACTTCAGGTGCCCACCTTGAGTTTTTTGTTCTTTGTAGACTTCTTGCATTTACAATTCACTGAAATACATGTTAGCTGGCCTATGTGCATGTGCATACATATACATTTATTGTTAGGTAGCCTTCTTTGTGTTTGCTTTTCTTTGAAAGTCTTCTGACATTTTAACACTGATTTCCTTAAAGAAGTAGCAATAATATTATAGGCAGGTCACTGCGATAAAGTCTCACTAGCACAAGGTAGCAAATGCTGGCAAACTATTGGTTTTTTCTTTTCCTATTAGGCAAAGTAAAGCAATATGCTTTTGTATGTATGCTACTTTGTAATATGAAATAAAGCCTAGAAATTATACAAATGGAAGACATTTCCTATATTTTTCCTTTTTGTGTGTGTATATATATATATATAAACATTTTGCCTCTGTAAAAGCAGAATCCAGTTTTTGATACTATTTTCCACAGTTCAGGAAGAAACCTCTAAAACTCCCAGAACACTGGAAGAGGGATGGTTACTTCATCTTTCTGCAGGAGCTTTCAGCAACTGCCCTTAGTCAACACATAATAGTCAATTTGAGTTCTGCTAATTTGAGTTAATAAGAGAAGACGTTTGCTGCTGGGCGATAGAGTTCCTTTGATTGAATTTTTCAATCTTAAACCCAGTGAGTATAAAGCCACCTAGAGTTCAGAACTGGCAAGTACGTTCTGAGTACTCTGGTCTAGGTGTACAACTTGGCTACTTTGCACTAATTCAAAGAAGGGCGCAACACCCTCTCCCTGAGGTGTTTGTGTTCTGTGACTTAGTGTGGTAGAGTGCCTTGCTGTGGAGGCATTTGTATACTGTTGTCTGAAGTTTTACCAGTTAGGTCCTAGACTCTCAAAAGATACTTTGTTTATTAGCTACTATGGTGGTCCTCAAACTGTTGTAGGATTCCATTTAAACAAGGTATTTCTGTTTCAGTTGTGGGTGCTACTGTTTATTGGGAAGCTGATAAGATGTTTTGAAATACACTATACTATTACTTTCCCTTAGCAGTGAAGATGTGATTTATTAATAACAGAAAAATCTTGCTGCTACAGCTGTTCACATAATTAAATCTCATCTGAAGTATTCTATACAGGTGTAAGCCTATTATACATAATAAACAACTTCAGTCGTTTAAAGAGACCAGTTATGAAGCTGTGTTAGAAAGAGGTTTATCTACTTACATAGTCAAAGTGATTAGTGCAAGCATATTAATTCCAAACTCTTTTCACTATATAACTGAGTTACTGACTCAGTACAAACACTAATATGTTATAGCAAGAGCATCAGTAATTCTATTCTAAAATTTAAAAGCTTTTTTTCATCCTGTTTCTACTTAAGTATCACAATTTAAAAAATAACTAGGAGAAGAGAGTTTTTATTTCCCTTCTGTGTTTATTATGCTAAAAGCACTAACATCAGTCTTATCCCTTCAGATCAAAGAACTTGAAGACAACCAGCACATTACTTTTCAATTATTTGTATTTGGGTTAAAGTGAGCTAGGGTTTGAACATGTACAGCTTTTGTAGGAATTCACCTGCTTTCATACTTGACTGTTCTTGACTTCCATTCTTGTGGACGTCATTATGAAAGATGAAGTGTCTGATTAACTGTTTATTGTAATTGCTAATTTTGAAAAACAGCATTAACTGTATTGTTGCTAACCTGTAGCTTTGGTTATTTTTTATAGAACAGCTTGTTGTGGGATCCTCTAGGCAGCCAGTTGGATCATGGGAAAAGGATTATGATTCCTTTGTCCTTCCCCTTCTTGAAGACAAACAACCATGTTATATATTATACAGATTAGATTCTCGGAATGCTCAAGGATATGAATGGATCTTCATTGCGTGGTCACCCGATCACTCTCCTGTAAGTGACATTCATCAGAGATTTCATGTTGCTAATGATGTTTCAACGGTGCCATTTGCTCTGAATCCTAGATATGAAGAAAAGGATTTGAGGAATGGAGCGTTCCCCAACCTTCCCCTAACTTTCCCCCAGGAAAACATCTTTTTTGAAGCTGATTGAGGAGCTCAGTGGGTCTAGAGCGAGTGCAGCTGATCCCGCTTGTTTCTAGCCTAATTGGAGGAGAGGAAAAAATGTTTTTGCCCTGTTTGCTTGTCTTTCTTTCTGTCAGTGTTCCATGAAAATTCATGGAAGGATGAAAGAAAGAAAGAAGAAAGGAAAGAAACCTCAATGGGTGTTAGCTTAGAGAGAAAGATTATAGTGTGAGCTCAAGCTGTTCTGTTTGGCTTGCTGTCTGCTCAGCTAGCACTTGTGGATCTGTGGCCTGCCACAGAATACACTGTCAGTTAAGGAACATGGGAGGGAATTGAGGTTGGAGTTAAGGATTTCTAGGATAAACTAGGATACTCTGTGCAGGTTCTGGGAATGTGAGATAAGGGAAAAGAAAGTAAAGCTTTTCCAATATTCTTACTGCTTTCACTAGCAGCTGGGAAGTAGTAAGACATCAAGAGCTGGAGTGCACAGAAGAGATTAGGTGGCAGAGGTGAGAGGTACTTTGGTGAGGATGGCATGACAGTGAAATAAGGTGGTAAGGTTGGACTGTTGAGAGAGGAGTAAGTGACTGTGTTAGACACAAATGGATAAGAAGCAAACTTCATTGGATCTTTTACCCCTAGGAAATTTAATTTTTTCCACTCCATATTGAACAAAAACTATCTGGAGTCACTAAAATAAACCCTTATACTCTTACTAAAGCTGCAATTTAGTTTTAGAATTACTTTGATAATAATGCGCAGTATCGTGCCTTTAAGAATTTAATAGTGTGTGTTAGTATTGTGATCCAGAACTCATTCCACGTAATTTGTAATAAAGAATAAAATCCAACTTCACAGTGCAGTTTCAACACTTAGAGTATTTATTCAAGAAAGATGTTTGTTGATGGACTGGGTACACCAACATGCTAGATTTTCTGTGTACACCAAAGAAAAAGAACCCAAACCAAACCAGCACTGCTTTGTTATACGCTAGGTTCGTCAAAAAATGTTGTATGCAGCAACCCGAGCAACACTTAAGAAAGAATTTGGAGGTGGTCATATTAAGGATGAAGTATTTGGAACAGTACAGGTATGTTTTTCTTTTTAAAGTCAACAGACTGACTTTAGATGCTAAATATAGTAGTTGATGTAACCAGCATGAATTTGTGGTGTTTCTGCTCTTTTTTGATTAAGGTTTCTTTGGGAAATAAGTCTTACATGGTTATGATGCCTGCCTGTTTGTCAGGCAGACATGAGACAGTCTTTAAAATCCATTGCCAGTTTTAAAAAAATACAAGTTAGAGTTCTCAAAAATACAGAATTCCTATAGCTTTCATGAAAACGGATAATTACTTAGAGATTCAGATTATCATTACCCTTTTCTTCAGCACAAACTGAGAGACTGCAGCAGTTAACTTCTGTTTGGCCTGTTGATTAGTTCATCATATGCACAGATCTGAACCAAAGCACCACCACTACTGACACAGGGAGCTGGTGCTGAAGGAAGGGAAGGAGTTGGAGGTTTAGGGAAGAACAGAGGATACTGTTGTGGGGAAAAAAACTGTGGAAGAGACATGGGCTGTTGTGATGGACACACAAATCCATAAGAATATGAGGCTAATTCTGCTGCTCACTGAGTACATAATTTTTTATATTCAGCATTAACCTGTGATGGAGGCTTCATTATCTGAACAAACACACTAACAAACCTCTTTGGAGAGGCTGAAATACTTCAGTGGAGAACTGAGTTGCTAAGAAGGTTTATTGGTAGAGGTCATGTTATTTTTTTTCTTGCCTATTCAGTCAAGTAACGTCTCACCATCACTTTCACCAGACTATGTAATATGTAGTATTTGTATCAAGCCCTACAACCCAGAGCCCAAATCTAAGCTTCTATTTAAATTATAAGGGAGGAGCATTGCATTTGTCTGCTACTGTTATTTTAGAATGTGCCTGGGGCACTTAAAAGGATGAATTCAAGGTAACTCACTTTTCCAAGGTCATTATATTGCAGTTGAATATATGTCTAAATTGTTGGTCTCTGTGTCTTTGTAAACTTGTTAACTGTAGCTGGTTCCTAATGTTCATCTGTGTGAAAATCACAGCTTCTTCAATGTATTCAAGTCTCAAATGCCGCTCGGAATCTTGATCAGCATCCAGTGGGTTACTCTGTCTTTATTTTGTTAGACGCAAGGATAGTTTAGTTGCAACTACCTCTGGTATCCTGGTGGAATCTGGTTATGGTCCCATCTGCTACTTCACATGTATTAACCTCTATACCTCTGTGCTTCTGAAACAAGGCATAATAGAATATTAGCACTGGAAATTGTATTTGGGAAGGTCTGCCTTTTCCAGAAAGGGAAAAGCCAAGAAGGAGCTTTATCTTTCTCCTCAGAGAAAATCACATTCATATGATTGCATTAAGTTCTGCCCTTTCTGATCAACCACTTCAATAATAAAACCACAACAGTATTTGCCTCTGGTATCAACATCTTTGGAGAGAACCACAGCTGAGTATGAATGAATTTGGCAAAGTGCTTATGAGAATTCATCACTTCTGTGATGTTGTGTCCTAAACTATTTATAGTTATCATGTGCTTAATCCCTGTCCTACGGCAGCATTTCTGTCTTCCGTTTTTAGGTAGAAAACTACCAATAAGCTACCAGTCTGAGCATGCAAATCTTATAAGAAAATAGACTCATTTCTTAATTATTTATTAAATTGTGGCAGTTCTGTGGGGTTTTGTCCAAGGAGGCTGAATAGCGCCATGCACAGTCTTCATTAGTGTGAATTTTTGAATTAGCAAAGTAATTGGGGACTGACTGGGAATGCTGCCCACAGTATAATTGAGTATGAGAGCAGCCTAGTGGGCCCTGCTGTGCAAGAAGATGAGCTGAACTTGAAAATGCACCTACACTTATAATCCAGTCAAATAAAAAGACCACAACTGTATGGGAGGTAAGGGCTTTTTTAACACTGCATAGAACATCTTTGAAGAAAACTTTTAGTATGAAAAAATGATTAATTTTGTGCTTTCAGGATGATGTTTCACTGAATGGATATAAAAAATATTTGATATCACAGTCCTCCCCTGCACCTCTGACTGCAGCAGAAGAGGAACTTCGACAAATTAAGATTAATGAGGTACATATAATGTCTGAGCGTGGATGGGAAACTGGGTGCAGAGTTCCAAACACATTGTAGGAAAAAAGTACACCCAGGGTAAAAAAGGGTAGAACAGAAAACGGACAGTTTCAGAAAGTTTGAATGGATGAGACTGTAATTTTTTCCTCAATGAACTGAGGCTGCAAGATGGTGATGGCTGGAGCTGAAGTGGCATGATCTTGCTGAGTTTACTGGGCCTAGTGCCTGAGTCAGAGGCCTCACAATTGCAGAGCTTAATTGTTGCAGCTTTTGCTCTCAACATGCTTTTAATATCACTGCATGTGCTTCATTGTGAAGGGTGACTAAGCACAGGCACAGGTTGCCCAGAGAGGTCGTGGAGCCTCCATCTTGGAGATAGTCAAAAGCCATCTGGACGGAGAGCTGGTCAACTGGCTCTAGGTGGTTGGTGGATAAGGTGACCTCGGAAGGTGTCTCCCAACTCCGACTGTTCTGTGATTGCCCACATGCATTTCCCATGGTGGCAGAAACTGTAGAGAAAACACAGAATAGCAACTGCGCGGTGGATGATTGTCAGGAGTATTTCAGCAGCCTTATTCCCAGAGGAAACACACTTAGCTTTCAGCACCAGTGCACTTGTCTTTAAGACTGAGAATGGAATTCCAGTAAAAATAGAATACAAATCCAAAACAAGTAGCTAGTCCCTTTAAGAGACAGATTTGCTTTTGTTATAGATGCTTTATAAAAAACCCTCTAACAAATGCCTTTAACCAAATGATTTGATGTTTGTCAGCTAGTGACCAAAAAGTTTCAGGAGTTCTTTTCTCACATTTTCCTTCACTTGATCACTGTTCGTGTTCAGACATGTATTAAAATAGGTCATGTGCTGATCTTAGTAGTTCTTTAGGCTTGTATTTTACAACTGTGGTACATGTATTTGAAGTATGGTTTGTTTCTGCAGCTAGATACCAGCAAATCATCTTGTTAATGCAGCTCTGTATCTTCTCTTACATTTTCACTCTATTGTGCTTTTGCTGCAATTTTGTTGTTTATTGGCTTTTTTTAATTTTTTTTACCCAGTGGTGTCCTGGTTTTTTCCATGTCTGTTTTCACACAGTGTAGAAATGCATTCAACATCACCACACACTGCATTTTACTTGAACAACTTTAAAAACCCCAAACACTAATGAATGTAAAACTTCTGTGGTGTTGAGGATCACTGGTGGTATTAGTATTATGTGCTGTTACGAAACTTCAGCAGCAGTAGCTGTGCTTTTCAGAGATACATAAATTGTGCTTTGTTTGAAGCATCATGCAATACATTGACTTACGTCATTTCTCTCTTCGTTGTTTCCACCATTATGAAGCCTGTAATTAGACTCAGGAAGCTAAAAGCTTTCTGATCTAAAACAAAAAAAAGAAAAAAGTTTTCTATATATATTCTTTCATAATTACCCTAAGAAGTATTTTACTGGGTCAGATCAAAGCATCACCTTGATTGCTGTCAAGTCACTGAGTGAACAACAGCAGAAATCTAAGAAGGGTGTAAAAGCAGGGCAAGATGGCTGTAATAGTTCCCTTGAATACTCTTCTGTTGCCTCAGCATTTGCAGGTAGAGATCTGCCTGAGCAAAAGATGACATCTTACTATATAATTGTTCTTAATAGGGTTTTCATCCATTATCTAGTCTTGTCTTTTTTCTAAATCCACATAAAGTTTTTCTTGGCAGTATATTCCACAGCTTGACAAAGTACTACGTAAAGAACCGCAGCCTGCTATCTACTGGTTTAGTCTGATATCCCTACAGATTGTTTGGGGAAGGCAGAGAAAAGTCATTAAGTCATTCCTGTTTCCCCCTCCCCTTTGATAAAGTCAGATGTATCCTGGAAAGTCAACTGTATCCTGGGCTGCATCAAAAGAAGTGACCAGCAGGTTGAGGGAGGTGATCCTGCTCCTCTGCTCTGTTCTGGTGAGAGCCCTCCTGGAGTACTGTGTGCAGCTCTGGAGTCCGCAGTACAAGACAACATGGACTTGCTGGAGAGGGTCCAGAGGAGGCTACAAAAATGCCAAGAGAGCTGGAGCACCTCCTGTGAAGACAGGCTGAGAGCTGGGGTTGTTCAGCCTGGAGAAGAGAAGGCTCCAGGGAGAGCTTATTGCAACTTTCCATATTGCAACTTTCCATACTTAAAGGGGGATTATAAGAAAGATGGGAACAGACTTTTTAGCAGGGCCTGTAGTGATAGGACAAGGGGTAATGGTTTTAAACTAGAGAAGGGTAAATTCAGACTAGATATAAGGAAGAATTTTTTACTGTGAGGGTGGTGATTGCCCATAAAGATGGTAGATGCCTCATCCCTGTAAACATTCAAGGCCAGGCTGGATGTGGTTCTGTGCAACCTGATCTAGTTGAAGGTGTCCCTGTTCGTTGCAGGGGTGTTGGACTAGATGACCTTTGATGGTCCCTTCCAACTCAAACTATTAAATCCGTGGACCTCTGTTGTATACCTTATCAGGTATCTCTCCCAGGCTGAAAAGTCTTAATCCGGGTAGTTCTTCCCAGCTCTCCATGCTTCTGATCCTTTTGCTTTTCTCTGCAGTTTTTCCAGTTCTGCTATATAATTTGTGAGATGGGATGGGGAAGCCAGAACTGCATGTGGTATTCAAGATGCAGGCATGTTACTGCTACCTACAGTGCGTAATGATGTGTTTTGTTCTCTTTTTCTAAAAATTCCTAACATTTCACTTGTGGGTGGCGAGTGTTGGGTTTTTTGGGGTTTGTTTGCATTCTTTTTTTTTTTTTTTTTTCTTTTTTTTTTTTTTTTGGCCAAGACTGGCCATGGGGCTTATATTTTCAGAGATACTCAGTGTGACCTGCAAGGTTTTGTTCCTGGGTGGCAGTAGCTAGCTCAACTCCACCACCGCACAGGTAGAAGAGAAGTTTTCTGTTCCTCTTGTGTATGCTACTTTACATTTATTCACAGGAATTTTCATCTGCCATTTTATCCACCACTCAGCAGTCAGCACTAACAAATCTTATTGTGTGAATTCAAATATATTTAAGTGACTTGGGTGGTTTTCTTTTGCTTTAACGGTCTGAAACATGTTGCAGTACGGACAAATGGATTTTGTTCATGTTAACAACTCTGGAGTTATGCTGGGTTACTCTCTTCCCTTGCCTGTCCTTACACTTCACAGCTTCTTTTTACGTTTGAGTTTATTCCTACTTGTATTTTAATATGGTTTATGTAGTATGGTATTTAATTATGGTTTATTATTTTCACGATGCTTATATTAATCAGCCTTTTATGCAGATATATCCTGCAGGTATCTTTTTTCTGTAACCTTCTTCGTAGATTTATCAATCTTTTTACAAAACTAAGCTCTTTCACCTGCTTTCTTTTCTTCCTCTTCCCTCGTTGCTGACAAGCTGTTCCTTAAAATGTAGAGTATGATTTAGTGTTGCCCCAGGTATCTTTGGGTTTTATTTTTTTATCAGTTTGTTTCATATTTCATTAGTATCTCTTTTTAATTGAAGCTAAACATCTGCTAGTTGATAGATCTAAGACCCACATTTCCATTTCGTACACTTTTCTGAGTATTGCAGCTTCATCACCAGTGTTAAATGTATTTATGAAACTATAAAAGAAAGTCAGTATATTCAAAAGCTAATACTTAGACAGTAAGTTCAGACCTGGGAAAGCTGGAGGCCAGAGCTCATGCATGACTGTTAAGATAAACCTAAATTCTTGAAAAATGGCTTTAAAATAACTGGTGTTTTTTTCTCACAGCATTTGCGACTAACACAACTGGATTACGAACAATTGTCTAGCTTGCAGTCACCCAGGATTTTTTTACTTCTTGTTATACCTTCTAGAAGTCAAAAATTAAGATTTTATTAATTTTTGTTTGCTTTCCTTTTGGTGTAGGCTTTTAGGGGGAGGGTGTTGAGGGAGGAGGGAGAGTAGTCGCTCTGCTTTTCCTTCAAGAAGATCAGTTTGTTTCATAAGATATAATTCCTTTCTTCCTTGGAAAATTTTGATTCCCTTGAAATTGTATTTGCATGTTGTGGTCTAAAATTTTTAAAGATACAACAAAGCTTACGAGCAGGATTGTCAGTTCAGAAATATAACACACTGTATGAAAACCAAGCTCTTTCCTCCTGGCTTATTGTATCTATACCAGAATTTAACTTGGAGCTTCTTCACTGAGGCTGAGCCGGTTTTCCCTCTGCTGATTCTGTTGGCTCTGCCAAGCTAGCTGTTTCAGAGATACGAAACTGTTTTCAGGTTAGCAAGCAAACATGACCTGTACATTAAAAAATGCAGATTTGTTGCGTATGGGGATGATGTTTTGGGGTAGTTCGTTCTCAGAATAGCTACTGCTAACTCTGTGTGTAACCATATGCAATGCACTGTCAGTTACTCTATGAACCCAAATGAATGCTTGCAGAGGTTTCTGTTCACGTCGCCATTGACCTTTGTTCCAGGTGCAGACGGACGTTGGTATAGATACCAAGCATCAAACACTGCAAGGAGTAGCATTCCCTATTGCTAAAGAAGCTATTCAGGCTTTGGAGAAATTGAAAAATAAGAAAATCAATTATGTACAACTGGCAAGTATAAAATACTTTATTTTTTGAATAGTAAGTATAAAATAGATTACCCGCACATTAAACAGTGTGCACAACACACACTGATGAATTACCAGTCTGTATTAGATTAATATTTTTTTCCATCCTGTCATGTTCTCTGGTTTGCTTTCCATGTTTTAACTATATTCAGGTTTGCTTTGTTAACAGCAAATTGATATGAAAAATGAAACTATTATTTTGGCCAACACACTTCATACTGAACTGAAGGACTTGCCAAAAAGAATTCCAAAGGATGCTGCACGTTACCACTTCTTCCTGTATAAGCATGCCCATGAAGGAGACTATTTGGAATCCATAGGTATGAGAAAATTTCCCAATATGAAATTTCATTGGCTTGTTTCACATACTTTAGTAATTTTGAGGCAGAAAGATGTGTCACAGAAGTAATCTGTCTCATCAGCATGATCATAAATTTCAGAGGCATTTGGTTGTGAAACTGACTTCTGAGGAGTCCTTATGTTTAGAACTTTGTGAGCTATCCCTTTTGATAGTCTTCATGTCAAAACATAAAGTTAGTGGCCATTCTCTCATCCCCCATTTGAAATGAAACGCTTGCTGAAGCAAAAAAAGATCCAAAATAGTGTTACATTTTTCCCCTTTCAGATTGCATAGTTGATTTGCAATGCCTCTGGTGTAAATGATTTTACGATACAGGTTTTGATGGAGCATAGTTATGGTCTGATTTATGGGTTGGTTGTTTTTTCTCTGCAGTTTTCATCTACTCAATGCCAGGGTATACCTGTAGTATACGAGAACGAATGCTCTACTCTAGTTGCAAAAGTCCACTGTTAGAAATTGTAGAAAGGCAGTTGTGGATGCAGATAATTAGAAAGGTAAGTACAGCGGGTATACTGGTATTTTCTCCTTCCCTCTGTTCGCTTCTTAGTCTCTAACTATAACTTTCTTTGCCACCACCTTCTCTAAACAATGAAGTTTTGTGTAACTGTTAAACTTTGTCCTTATTAAGAAATACTTACTGATAAAACTCCAGATACAAAGTTAAATCATGGAAGCTTTCCTTTGCTTCATAACTTCTACACTTTCATAGCTTTAGCAAACATATTCTTGTGCACTGAGGGAGCGTTTGAGAGTACTTTGAAGGACTATTTAGAACTAACATAATTCCTTACTAAAAGGCCTGTTATATTTTGTACCTCATTGCTGTTGTCGAACACTGAATTCTTTAAAACTAAAGGATTTTCAATATCAAGTTGCAGTTCTGAAACTTAAAAGTAGACTGATCTTTTCACATCTCATAGGTTCTACTACTGTGCAATAATTTGCTTCTCACCTCCAGAGCAGAGACCATAGGAATGGTCTTATATGTAATTATTTCTCAGAAATTTCCTTTCTACAATGAAATAAATGCACCAGGTAACTTCTGAAATTCCTATAGACATGTTTCTGAAGCAGGTACTTGTAACATCAGTCCTGTGGCTGGCAAGCGCTATGGTTGGCAAGCCGCGAAGTGTTGAATGCTTAGGAGAGCAGGGCCAAAATTTTTCCCTGAGTTTCAAATTCCTGCAATTCAGACCAGTGGGGTTTGGCTTGAGAACAGCTTTTCCATTAAAGTTTCTATGCTTAAATTTTTTTAAAAACTGAAACAACCTCTGCTTTTGTTCATTAAACTTATTTTAGCTTGTCCCTGGCTTGAATAGTTGCTGAGTTGCAGTAGCCAGCTAATCGTGTAAGCTGTTTGTACTCCTCCCCTTCTGTCTCAAGGGACAACAGTATGTGTGCATGTTGCTTTTATAGTATGTGTTTAAAGCATGTTTTAGTGGGAAAACAAATCTTAAAATGTGGAGATTACATTGGGACAATGAAAAGATCTTACTTTAGAGGGGAGAATAAAGAAAGGAAACGGTAATTCTGAATGATCTGCACACTGCTTTCTTTTATTAAGGAAGTTACTTTAGAAGTGAGTAAATAACCACTTGTTTCCAGGTGGAATGTGTACTCCTAGTTACTATTAACATGTACACTCTGCTAAAGCTCGGGACAGAGGAAGTTTCTTGGCATATGCTGTGCTTGTATTTCAGGAAAAATATTTAAGTTGACTCACACTTAATACTGGTGAGAGTTTGGCAGATTCCTAGAAAAACTACAAAACTACTTAGGATTGCTCAGGGCATTAGGCACAAGTTGGAGAACCTTTTGCTCTGAACATTATTGCACATATGGTTTTAATACTGCATTTAGAGCTTCAGCAAAATTTTGAAATGTTTTTAAATATGTCTAAGATGAATATGATAAACGTTGTTTGTTTTCCTTCCCAGATTGAAATAGATAATGGTGATGAGTTAACTGCTGACTTCCTGTATGAAGAGGTTCATCCAAAACAACATGCTTACAAACAAAGTTTTGCTAAACCAAAAGGTCCTGCAGGGAAGAGGGGAATACGAAGACTGATTAGAGGTCCAGCAGAGACTGAAACACCTAGTGATTAGAAACTGCTGTTTAGTATTAAGTATTACAGTGAGAAACAAAATTCTGGCTTTTGGTAATGAACTGAAATCATTCCATTCATAGATGCTAGAAAACAAACAAACAAAAAAAAAGGCTCTTTTTACTCTTTTCTCCTCTGACCTCAACACTTTTTATATTGTTACATGGTTATATTTGTTGACCATGTTTCATAACATGTGGAAGAGCTAATTATTTTAAAGCTAGAAGAGGAAAACTAAGCTAGTACCCTTTTATTTTAAATTAGAATCCATTATTTAATAGCTGTGATCATACACTCTGCACACATAAGACTATGAAGCTCATCTCTCCTGTGGGTCAATTGCAACTGTCTGTCTAGGTAGCAAACCTGTGTTCTTGTGAGTAGCCTATGGAAACCTGTAACCCTTTTCATGTGAGAAGAGCTGAAGGACTGTATAGCATTGTCCCAGATAAATCTTTATTTATCCTTTTAGCTCTTACTACAATAGAAGGTTTTCTTCTGTTTTGACATGCTGCATTGTTGGGATTTGTTGGTTTGCTTTGGTTTGTTTTTTTGGTAATACAAAAGATAAACTAAAATCAGTTACCTATCAATTAATGTCTGTGCTCAAGAATAGCCGGATATTTTCCCACACAAAAGCAGGGTCATGTTAAATTTATAACTAATTTCATGGAACTGTCTTTTAAAGAAATCTGACATAAAACCACTAGAGCTTTTCCAGACTTCTGTACCACTCATAGGCCTTACATAGTAAGTACTGAATGACCAAGGGAAAGGTGATTAAAAGTGCATGAGTTAGTATACTCAGTAGATTATGGACCTGCTTTCAAAGCAATATGCTTAAAGTTTCTAATAAATAATTGATTATCTGTGCTCTTGGATCTAAAACGATGTAAATTCAGTAAAAATGGAAATAACTTGCTTCATAATGGTGAGTTATTCTTGAGATCCTTGTGCATTTGCAGTATCAACTACAGTTTTAGCCTTCCAGGTCTACTGAAAATTACTTTTCCTAGATGTTTGAACTTTAATAGTAACTTAAATCTGTAACAAAATCCAGCTAGGTCTTGAATAACTGGTGGCAGCACCTGGCTAGGATTTTGTCTTTTTTAATTATTTTTTTAATCCTTCCCTTGTCTAAAATACTAAAATCACCCAGAATAGTCTAAACTTGATTGAACCATGAGTAATGTCTTTAATAGGAAGAGGAAAAATAGCTTATTTTAACAAGTGGATTCAAGAAGAATTAGATGTGGAAATCAAGTATTAGATGACCTTAAATATTTAAAATTATGTAATGAGGCAAATACTAGTGGATAGGTTATATTCCCCAGTGGGGACTTGCTTTTTAGTGTCTTGCATGTGAGCTTTGTGGGGTTCAAATTCCTTTTTTTTCTAAGCTGCATGGGAGTTGCAAGTCTTGGTTCGCTGCATATTGTCATAGGTGCTAGGAGTACACATGATATAGCAGAATCATGTTTGTTCTATTAAAAAGATAGGTTTTAACCTAATTTTGTAGGGAAAAAAATAATGCTTTGACACTAATAGTTCCTGATAAAATTTGTTTTATCTTATATATTATTTTATTTGGAGATGCTGGCTTGTTCTTGATGTCAGAGATTGCACTATATAATGTGGAGATTGCAATAGTTGTTGGTTTTACTGGGTTTTTTTTATATGCAGTAGAAATTTGACACCTCAGTTATTTTCATTTAATCTTACACACTACATCAATCCACTTCAATAGCTCTGGCTCCTCAGCTGATCTCCTGCTTGCCCTAGGCTACTGTGTTCTTTTTCTGTCTCTTGCGTTCTCCCTCCAGGGCAAGGATCTGGCCTTTGAAGTGTTTCTTCTGTGTGCTACCTGTCAGGCAAGTGTCATTGTTTATTAAACATGGTCGTGTGTGTGCAGCTCATTGTACGCTGTAATTAAATGTGGTTTTAGATGAACCCTGAATCTTTTCAGCACACCTAACTCATTTTGGGGTTTGGGGTTAAGGAAAACCTTTGAGTGTAGCACTTAAAAAATTGCTGCTAGGGGGTTTTCTGTTTGAATTTTGTATTCCTGCCCATGTGTCAGCCATGCCAAGAGTGCATATATGTTTTTACACTTATTTGAGCCAGTAAAGAAGTTCAGGATTTTAATACCGAATGTTTTAAATAATGAACAGTTTGACCTGATATGGTAATGTATGTGTTGTGTTTGGTTTTGTTTTGGGTTTTTTTCCGAGCCCTGCCCTAGGTAGATGAGGATAGGAGGTAGAAAACTTAATCTGGAGGATGGTGACAACTGGTGAAGTGATTCTGTGAGGGCATTTATCATGGGCTGCTTTAGAGTTCAGCTCAAACCAGGCACTGCAAGTTATCTTACTTGAAAATATTCAGTGTGGATGTACAACGCCCTGACCACCCAGCAGAGTCATGTCCTGAGTGTATTTCCCCCTCACCTTTCCCCTCAAAGAGACTTGCATCGAGTCTTGCACTACCGACTGCCTCTCCAGGCCTCTTGTAGCTCTTCTCCTGACAATAAGCAATAAGGAGCATCCAATCTTTTTGTAAAGATCTATCAATCACGTTTACATCTGTGTAGTTGCCTCACATAACACTACTGCTGTTAATGAATGTTCAGAGCTAGCACAAAATGAGGGCATTAATGGAAGTTATTCCTTCAACTGTCTCTGCTCATTTAATAATTCAAAGTGTCCATTCAAACTGTTGTTGGCCTTCATAACACCCAAAAGCAATGCAACTGCTTGCAGTTAACTCACAAGCTATTAAATAGTTAATTAACATGACAGGTAATTATTGTTTGAAAAGTTTATGTGGCAAAGTAGGGAGAAGTTGATCTTTTAAAACACTCCTGTCAGAGGTTTGCAAAACTAATCAAGGCAATAATTGCTCCATTACTTGGATAAACACATTGATAGAGGAAACTTCTGATTTACAGTGTCTGTGTATTCAATGAAAAACACCTTCAGATGCTTAAATTAACTAAGTTTACCTTATCTATTTTGTAATTTACTTCATAAATAAAGATCAATGCTTTATTTTGGTGGTGTCTGAATCATGTCATAATCCCTTTTAACAAGGATCTGTATGCTAACATCACGACATGTAACTAATAGGCAGTTCCTGTAGAACTAGAAAGCAGTGTGGACAAAGTGGCTGCAGGGCCTAAGGGAGATAGGCAGAAACAGAATTCCTGGCTTTTGCTGTTGTAGAAAACCCAGTGTGTTGGAAACAGCTACTTCCCTATTGCTTCATGGAAGCAGCACAGCAGCCTCCATTGCAGGATGCAGGTATGTTCATCTCTTGAGGTTTTTATGCTTTCAATAATAAGTCTCTTCAGAAGTTCTTCTATCCTTTTAAAATGCTGAAGTAGTTGATTAGTAATTTAATTTCTATGTGTTGTTACTTGCTCAGCATGAGGTAATGTAATTAAACTACTCAAATGATGTTATTCCATTGGGTTTTTGTCTAAGCTGAAAGTAGTTGCAGTTTTCCTATTGCTCTCAGACTTCCAAGCTGAAAAGAACATTTAGTGGTTTGGCTTTTAACTGTCCTGCCAACATATCCCCATGGGAAGTCGGTGATATGGCAATTTTGCAGTTGAAAGAAGGAAATTTGAAGACATGTTGAACTAGGATTTGAGAGAATATTTTTAATGTGAAATGCTATACAGGAGCAAAGCTGTTCCCGTAAGAGGAGCAGAAGCAAGATAAGAGGAGGGAACAGGTTTGGCCTCTACATGAGCGTGAATGTCAGAGGCAGTTTTATTTGCCTTCTCATCAGTGGGTGTTAAATCAAACTCTCGGCTGGCCAGCCCAAATCTCAAGATGAAGCAGTTCTTCCCATTTCAATAACACGAAGTACTGTGGCTGGTAGAATGTGTGTTGGCTCAAAAGGCAACTGAGCAAACTGATCAAAGAAAATTTGACAGAGGCTGAGTAACTAATGAAGACCTCACATCCTTTTCAAAGGTAATGAGCTGCAAGCAGTACAAACCATCATACTGCATTAACTCTCCGGATCTGTCTTGTTCTTGCATTCTTCCTCAGCAACCACTAATGGCTCATGTCCCAGCCCGTGGGGCTGTGTGGACACCCCTTCTCTGACTCACAACAGCCATTCTGTTACCTCCTGCTGTAGCCAAGGGGAGAACTGATGCACATCCTACCAGGTTTCCTTCACAGCAATCTTCTTCGGCTTGTTAAGATTTGCTTTTATCTTGCTGCTTCTTTCTAGAGTCTTAGTTGGAACTGCAGTAAATCACTCTTGCTATTTTTGTTCATGCTTCCTTCTGGGGGTGACTAAAGTAATTGCTTTATGCAACAGTTCTCCAGATCCTTAACAAACAAAAGGTTTGCTCTGCCACTGAGGGTGGTGGGCCTTGGCTGCCCCCTGTGGCACCTTCCCCACCTAGACGGGAGGCAGGCCAGCCCTGTTAGCCCTAGCTCTATCCTGAGAGTATCTCCCGTGCAGCATGTTCTTCGCCCACCAGCAGCCATACGAAGTTTTTTCTCACCTCCAGTTCTATGGAACTAGATAATCCCTGTGCTCATAAAGAACCTGAATGACTGACTTGTGTCCTGGGAAGCCTTTCTGTAGTAATTAACACAAAGCAGTATGGATCCTAGGATAGCTTAATGTTTTTGCAGAGAATAAACAAAACAGAAGTCAGCTACTCCTATCCCCTGTTAGTGTCTGTAGGTGTTGACAATACCATAGAAAGACCTTGGAAAAAACTGTGGGGGGGGAAGGGGGGAAGAGGGGAAAGGCAAGTTCCTCCTCTTCACACTCTGTATTTTAAATAACTTAGCTTTACCTAACACCTCCCATTTTCATTCCTCACTAGAATAATACTAAACAAGTTCAAAACCCTTTCAAAATTGTTGTACAGTACCAGAGGTGAACAGCACTGACTGGGGCATTACTGCAGCAAACATGCTCCAGGACAACACTATGGATGACATTCTAGCTCTAGGAAAAAGCAGATGTAACTCTCTCCTAACAGCTGGAGATGTTTAGAAGTGGAAAATGGCTTCAGCAGATTTTACTCGATTTAGCTTTATAGCAGCTTTTTTCTCCACAAGCCCAGGTTCAGAGCTGTGCAGTTTTACTCCATGCAGCGAGGTTAGCATAATGTTATCAGAAATGCAAGCGATGTAAAACAACTGTTGTTTCCAAGGCTCAATGTTTTAATAGCAGAAATAATCATCTGCCATGGTAATGCAGAAGTTTTATTTATGTTAGCAGCTTTTTACAATTTATGTTCAAATAAAACTAGAAGCAGTTTGAAAAGGCAGTACAGAAACAGTTAACAGTCAGAGATCTAATGGTATTAATACACCTGTTAGGACTTGCGTGCTTTCTACCAATAGATGGATAGATAGATCGATCGATAGATTGATCGATCTCCTTGAATGCAGTCAGGTTATTTCTCAGTGTTTCCTTTTTCTTTGATAATCATGGAATTTCAAATTTAGCTGTAAGCTAAACCTACCCCTAAGCTGTCAAGAAAAAGTTCATAAGGTGCAGAAAAGGGGTTGTATGAAAGTAACTTCTTTCATTTACAAGTATTTTCATACCTGTTCAGTCTGAAGATTCATACCTGCTTTAGTATCTAGAACCTTCCTAGTTACTTTCATTCCGTTTTTAGCCTGCTTTGATCTTTGGTGTTTCTATTTTAGAAAGCCTTCCATGTTGCTTTTTAAAAAAGTGCATTTTAATATTTAGTTATTAATATACATACATATATATCTTTAAAAGAACTTAACTATTTGATTAAGCAAAATGCAGAATTGGTCTTAACAGAATTATTATTCTGCCCCCTTTAACAAAATAAGCCATCTATATTTATAATCCATATGGAATCTTGCCCTGAAGCATAAAATACACAAAGCATCTAAGAGTCTTCCTATGAAAAATATTAAATGGTTTGTCATCATACAGAGTTCACTGGAAGGAAGCCAGATGTATTTTTGCATTTGCACTGCACAGCAGTTATTTTGCTTGGAAATCCTTGAACACAAAAAAAACAACCTAGGATATGTCTCGCAGCATTTATTTGGCTAAAACTTATCCTGAGAGGACATTCTGGAAAACAATCACATTCACAAACATTATCAGTCCATTCGCACCAATATAAATTCTCAAGTCAAAATGCTAAATAAAGTTTGTTTTAAACATGTCCTACTATTGCTTTTTCTCCCAAAGACAATGTAAGTGCCATTTATATCTATTAAATGCTTTTGTCTTCTGTAGGAAGAGGTGTAGTACACCTGATCGAGGAAGCAGTCTGCAGAAAAAATACTTACCTATTACTGTCATATGCCTTTGCAGCAGACATACTTGATACTTGGAAATCAAAAGAACCAAATAATAGATTCTAATACAGAAATGCACTTAAAAAGCTGTGGAGAATATGTACCAGCACTGCAATTTGTTAATACAAAACCCCTGTTTTCTCATGTTAGGGGCCCAATGGCTAAGGATATGTGAAAGGCTGCTCAGTTAACAACATGGTGACAGGCCAGCAGCCCTCCTTACATACAGACCAGGAAGTTCTGGAAAGCAGAAAAGCTGATAATGTCATACTAAATACTAATAAAATATTTGCTACTGGAGTCTACTCCAGTGCAAAACCATTTGTGTATCGGAAGAAACACTTATGAAATTTTTATCTCTTGTAGATGCTGTTGAACCTGCAAGAGAACAGACAGAAATACAAATAACTGATACTGTAAACACACAGAGGCAGGGACACAGGGACACACAGACTCAAAAGAAGTCATTGATCTGTGGGACTACACACCGTCTTAATGTCTGGCCTTCTGGTTTTTTTCTCATTCAGACACCGATAAGCAACTGAATACATTTTATGAACCGAAGGTGCATCCCAGTCACTCATCTTTTCATCAACATAATCCTCAATAGTTGCTTCCTCATCCTCAATTTCATCTTTGATATTTAACTGCAAGAGAGTTTGTACCAATGAGTGGGCAAGTCTGTAAGCACCCAAGCATTATGTATTCCACACTAACACTTTGAAAGCTTGCTTTTGAGTGTCCTTTCTTTTCTTGACCCCTTTTCTAGACAAAGAATTATGACAGTGGCTCAGCAGCATAATTGTTTATCAATATCTGCAGAAACAGCCTCTGAGACTATAAATGAACTATACATTTTTATTATACTTAATTTCTAACTGAGTTAACACAAAATGGTAAAGCAATTTTCTTGAAGTGTTATCATACAGCTTTAACTTTCTCCCAGTTAAAGGCTCAGTTTCCTAGTACTCTCTTTTAAGAGAAGCAGCACAATCAACAAAAAGTATGCACGTTTACTTATAATAACCCACAAATATGCAAGTTTAAGTGTGAATGACATTTTTGTCAACTTTATAAAGCCTCTTTATAAATGTCCGGATTTAAATCGATTTTTAAATCTGACTCATTTAGTCCAAGCTCTCCTGCTCCAACACACTTGAGACGCGTTTTATCTGTCATCACAAACACTGACTGAGGAATACCTCAGACATGTCAGTATGGTGAATGAACTAAGAAATAAAAGTCAGTGAGTAGAGGCAGTTCTTCTGCCTTCCTTTACGGGTCAGTCTGAAATTGCTAACATACAACTACCCCAAAATCTTCACAGCTAAGGACGCCACATCATCTTTCACTGACCATTCTCTTTATGCTACCAAAAGTACATGGCAAAGATAAACTGTACCAGTCAAATCTTACATTATGCTCCTTTTGAGATCCTATTTCTGAAAAACCCTGCTTCAAAAAAAAAACCCCAAAACCGCAAGGTTCAATTTGATAGGGACTGTTCTCCAAGGTCTTTACAGAGCTCAACTGGATAAGAATTATGACACCCCAGAAGATACAGCTTAGAGGAAAAAAATTCTGTTAGCAGTACAAAGGTATTCCTAAAGCTGTGAAGACAGAGCTCTGCTATCAAACAGTATGGAGCAAAACCAATCCCAACCTCAATGCTATTTCATACTTAGTAAATAAGTAAGTCTTTATGCAATAAATAGTCCAGGAAAACTTCTTGGACTAAGTAGTTCAGAATTTAATCTTAAGCTAAATGAAAGGCTAAATTAAGAACAGCATGGTAAAATATTTAATTAAAGACAGCTCCAAGACATTACTTTCCTCATTAGTAAACTGAATTACTAATTGAATACTAAAAAAGAAAACAAAATTCAACCCACCCCTCAAGCTGTGAAAAAAGCCCTTACATTCCAAACTTCCTAAGGTTTAAAATACAAGGTATTTGCAAATTATCAGTAAAGCTGAAGAAAATGAAAATTGATACAGGAATGGTAAGAAGTACAGAAAACCATAAAGAAACAACTGAGATGGATAGTTTAAAAAGTTCTGGTGAATGAAGAGCTATCAGGATATTTGCATATAACAGGAGTACGCTAATAAAGCATAATGGCATTACAAGAAGCAGCAGTACCAAAATGAAGAGAATTATACTATCAGATCAGGAGATGACCTTGGGAACTGAACAATCATCTGCCAGCCAAGAGATAAAAGTTTCAGCCTCACCTCTAAAACAAATAAACATTGACACAAGAGCTGTTTTCATAACTATGTATTTTGATGACTAACTTGACTGTCTCAGAACCTGCTGGCTATTATTTCACACAAAGAGATTCTAGAGCAGGGGGAGGGGAGGAGAAAGCAAAAAGAACATACCAGTATCTGTGGCTCCCGTTTGTCATCTACTGGAGGAAGACCCGTTATTATTTCTAGTAAGACCTAGGAGAAAAAAAATCAAAAAGAGAAAATGGAAGCACAAAATAACCCTGAGCACATACACCATTTGCAAAAAGGAGCATGACCCCCAGTCTTTCACACAAACGCTCACAGGATCCATGTTTGTCCAAAGATAGCTCTCCACACAACTGACTGTTGTTGCTGTTGTTCCTACCTTTATTTTCATTGACTGTTATTAGCAGTCTTGCAAGTTCTCACCCTACACTGTATCTCTGCAGAGCATGATAGAAGGGTTTCCAAAGTATTCACAGTGTCTGGCCCACATCCCCATGAAACTAAATGCCATGAAGGAAGTGGTCAGTAGCAGTTAGGGTCTTGGATCTATTCATGATGTATTCAGTGTTCTCCCGAATATTAAGCTAATGTCTTTTCTGTACTCAACTTTAAGGCAAATCCCACATGCACAACATACTTTTGGTGCTGAAATATAGTAAACCACACATTTTGGAACATCTTCTCCAGCCATTTTTTTTCTCCAGCCTGTGTTAAATTTTTGTGCCATACTATACAAGAACAAACAATGTTCCACGTTACCTTAAGCTACATTTACATAGAACCTGGAATATTATTTCACTTTGGTCTTTCACATGCAAATGCAACATATTCAGATGATTTTAAACCCATCAAAGTTTAGAAATGCTATTTTAAGAGCACATCTATTGGAGAAAAGAACAGTAATAGATTAGATTATTTAATTTCAGGTATTCTTGATTTTGTACGCCTTTATTATTTACCAAAAAGAAAGGCATGTACTGCTTCCCACATTCTACTTACTACTCCAAAACTGAAGATATCCGATTTAGGTGTTATCTCTCCTCGCAGAGCTTCAGGTGCCATATAGGCTGCTGTTCCAACAATTCTTTCAGTCATGATTGTTCGTGTGAATGTTACAGATGCTCTTGCAAGTCCAAAGTCAGAAATTTTGGGCATATATGTATCAGTTAATAAGATATTTGCACTGGGGGAGAGGGGAGGGGAAAAGAAAAAGAAGAGAATTTTTTGAACCAGTACAGTAATTGGGTTTTATAATAGACTAATAACTCTTTAGAAACTGTTTCTTGAGATCCAAGTTATCCATGT
Source organism: Nestor notabilis (assembly GCF_000696875.1). Taxonomy (NCBI): domain Eukaryota; kingdom Metazoa; phylum Chordata; class Aves; order Psittaciformes; family Psittacidae; genus Nestor; species Nestor notabilis. The sequence continues at coordinate 25,625 of NW_009935906.1, forward strand.
AACAAAAAAATATAAGAATTAATTTTGTTGGAAATTGCTTGATTTCAAAATTAATTGCTCTAAATAAATCAAGAACTGGCTGCCAAGATCCATCCAGATTTTTTCTTGTGCATGCAAAAACAAACACAAAAGGGGAGGGAAAAATAAAACCCATAAGGGAAAAAAACCAAACAGCCCCACAACCCACAAATCCTACAAATATAAGAAGTTCCTTATGAGAGACCAATTATGTTACACCCTTGTTTTGCATCTGAATACTCTTTCTTTAAGAAGGATAATAGAGAATACTTTGCTCTGATCAACTGGTACTGGATCACAGTACAATTCTTAACTGTCTAAATCTCTACTCAGAACTAACAAAAGCAGGGGTTTATACCTATTATCTAGTACTATGTCAGCCATTCCAAATTCATGTGCTAAATGAATACTGCTATTCTTTTCTAGGGAGAGAAACAGAAAACTTACTAATGCTGGAATAATATATGTGTTGTGTTTGTACTTGATCTTCAGCTTTTAGTTTCCTTGAAAAAATCCCTGAAAAATAAGACTCATCTAGCAGACCTTAATGCTTTCATAAAATACTCAGTGGGTTGAACTATAGCATAAATCTTCTACTGTTTTTTTAAACTTGTGCCACTTGGAACCATTTTATAAATCACTTAATGTAACATTTCTGTAATCCTAATTTTCTGACTCCCTTAATGGAACTGTAAGAAAACCACATAGCCAAACACAACATATTAACACTGACTACTAACTTGCATGTCTAACTTCCCCTTCTTGTTCTCCAAACTTCTCAACAAAATTAACACAGCTGTTAGTTACAACAGATCACTTGATGTTAGAACTGATGTAAACAGTGTTAAATAAAAGGCCCCTGCAAAGGGCCAAACACTGGTCAAGGCATCATCCCCCATCTGGTTTCATATTTCAAGGTCAGCATTGAAAAGACGGAAGGACAGGATGACAACTTCATGTATCCGAGCTTCTTATCAACTCGAGTCAAGCCCAAAGAGTGGTTGCCTTTTTGATTCTCCGCAGAGAGCACAACAGAAGCAAGTTTTACTGCAAATCTCAAGCTTCAAGAAAGAAATTAACTATTTCCTGGGCATAACCAAGCCAAAAAACTATGGACAACCCTGAGAACACTCATTCAATCTTGTCCCCTCCAGCCCATAGGGAAGCTGTTCTAGTGCCTATGTGGTTATGAATTGTCTCCACACATCGCAGCAGAATGAAGACTTAGGTTAATCTTAGATGTCTCTTCGTCTACGTTTCACCTGGGAGTGGCAGCACTATTAATACACCAACCAAATTTATTGAACTTCTCACTGCAAGAGGTTGCAAAATGAAATCCAAACAAAACAAACAAAACTAAACAAAACCCAACCCTGTAATATGATCAACTCACAGCAGTTAAAAGGGTAGAGTAGCACAAGGTAAAATAATGCATCCCTTCCAGTCATTACACTTGTCCAGAGGCTTAAGCAGGGAAGAAAGAAGAAAGAAACTGTCAAAGCAGCAAGCACATTCTATGAGGCATCTGAAAAAGAAAAACTTGTTCCTTACAAGCTGGAAGGTCACAAAACCAAAAAGCCTACATTTAGCAAAGTTGCCAGAAGCCAGAAAGCTATTGAAATATTCAGCTCTGACATCTAATCGGTCAGTTGATCCTTCTTAACCCACAGAAGAGTAACCCACCTAGGGCTTTCCTTCAAAGATTTGGACTGTTTTGGTACAACTAACTGTAGCAAGGGAAATAAAAGAAAAAAAGGAAAAAACCACCAAACTCTACAACAAAACCATCACCTCTTCTAAACTCCTATCACTAGAAAAAATTCTGGTGTAACAAACACGTGAACATTATGATTGAAGAGCCCTGAACTTCATAACCTGACTGAAGAAATTTTACTGTCTTTATAATAAATAGCAGTAAATCAAAGGAGACATTCTGAAGAAACTTTCTAGGAAAAAGAGGAAGAAGAAGGTGGGCTTCCTCTGAAAAATTCCCCATTTAAAAAGTCATTATGTTCTGTAATAGCAACTTTTTCATTGGCAGTAGTTGTGAAAGAACAGAACTTGTGTGTTCTCACAGCACTCAGGTAACTATTTGGTAGTAACAGATTGCAATACAAATTAAAGTTTACATTACATTTTACAAATTACATTTACAACCCAAATTGTAATACAAAATTTTCTGTCTGGAAAGCTGCACAGCAGAAAAGGACCTCCTGCTGATGGTTGACAGCCATCTGAACATAAGCCAGCTTGTGCCCAGGCAGCCAAGGTGGCCAACAGCATCCTGGCCTGTATTAGCAATAGCGTAGCCAGTGGGGCCAGGGCAGTGATCATCCCCCTGCACTGGGCACTGGTGAGTCTGCACCTCAAATCCTGTGTTCAGTTCTGGGCCCCTCACTACAAGAAAGACACTAAGGAGCTGGAGCGGGTCCAGAGAAGGGCAGTGAAGCTGGTGAAGGGTCTGGAGCACAAGTCTGATGAGGAACAGCTGAGGGAATGGGGTTGTTGAGTCTGGAGAAAAAGAGGCTCATGGGGGACCTTATCACTCTCTACAACTACCTGAAAGGAGGATGCAATGGAGGGGAGGGGTCAGTCTCTTCTCCCAGGGACCAAGCGCTGGGACAAGAGGAAACGGCCTCAAGTTGCACTAAGGGAGGTTTAGATTCGATAGTAAGAAAAATTTCTTCTCCAAAAGGGTTGTCAATCACTGGAACAGGCTGCCCCAAGAAGTGCCTGAGTCACCATCCCTGGAGATACTTAAAAGACCTGTGGATGTGGTGCTTAGTGACATGGTGTAGTGGTGGACTTGGCAGCACTAGGTTAACAGTTGGGCTTGATCTTAAAGGTCTTTTGCAACCTAAACAATTCCATGATTCTAATAGCTTCATAATTCCCTTTTAGAAGTCTGTACTGGTCATGTCCTTGTGGCACAGACAAGATTACAGCGATGGATGTCACTTGCAGAAAAGACTGCGCCCTTGACTGAAGCAATGCTTCTTGCAGTTTGTTCTCTTTAAAATGATTTTAACAGGGGGAAGAAGGAAAATAAAAAATAAAAAAGGGGGAAAACACAGCCACAGATAATCAGCAGCTTTTACCTTTTAATATCTCTGTGAATATGATTATTTTCATGCAAAAAGTTGATGCCATTTGCTGTGCCTTGAACAATTTTACATCTTGTATTCCAAGAAATTGGTGGAGTATCATCCTTCAATAAGAAGGGAGAAAGGGAAGTAGAAAGGTGAAAATATAATACATATACACTTACATAAACCAATCTAAAACATAAGAAACCCCCACAATCGAAAATCCACTTCTTGCTATGCTTTGAAGTTTTCAAGTAAATTGCTAAAAACTAATACCATACATTTCTTCATTCACTTGGGCAGAAATACATGCATTTGTCACATTCAGTTCTCTCCCCTGCATTTTGCCTTAGACTAATTAACCCGTTGCAAAGCGTTTTTGATAATAGTCAACTCTAACCCTACAAGGCCAGCTGCACTGCAAAGAACTCTGTATCTACCACATCTTCCACTTTGTACCAGAACCAATATTGGAGCCTTTAACTCAAAGTAAATAATGCAAAGCCATCGACAGTTTTTACTAACTGTGAGGAGTCAAACTTCCAGTCATTTTAGATTCACCAAGAGTTTAGTTCAATTCATGTAACTAACTAAACCTTGGGAGTGAGGACACCAGCATTTCGAAATAACCTCCTAATCTTGTCAGTGGCCAAGGGTAGAGCATTAGAGTACCTCACCATTCTATCGCCTTCCTTGCCAGCTCCTTAAAGTCCAGACAAGAAAAAGATGACATATGCAAGAGGCCATGCCTCAAACACATTAAGTCACAAAATGAAGTTATCAGCACAAACACACCTTCAGTATGCACATTCCTCACATATTCAATTTATCAGAAGATTCTTTCTTATTCATAGGTTCTGATTTAGAATCTTTGTAATATATATAGTAAGTTTGTCTCTTCCTTATAAAGGTCTCAGTTATTTCTACTTAGCTTTCAATTACCACCAGTCTTTTAATCTCACTTGATGCTAACAGCCGAAGTTACATGAATGAACATTTTCTAGACATCCTTGTTAAGCACTGCTCTACTAAATGCTTGAGCCTGTACAACAGGAAGATCAGTGCAAAAAAAAAGCAACATAACATTTTTTAGGTCTGCGAGTATATGGGGCTTGAAGCAGCACCAATTTAAAATGTTCACCAGATCACAACCTCAGAAGCTGTATTTGCTTCGTATAAAACAGTTATTTTAAGTCCTTCAACAAACTATTGTGGACACTCATTTATTACATTAAGTCTAGCTCACTATTGGTATCACTTCATACACAGAGCTGCCTCACCAAAAACAAAGCAACTTATTATTTATGAAAGGCCAAGGCTAGAAGATACATCATTAGATTAAATTAGAAGCAAGCACTGCATTTACACAAAATGCTAATTTAAAAAAAAATGTACTTCCCATTTATTTAGGCGCTCCAGAAAGATATGCAGATTGTGAACGCTGTGTTACAACCGCTATCACAAGGGCAATGAACAAAGGGCAATTGCACAATGCAGAATCTCAAGAACTAGCAGAGACCACGCTGATGTCAGAGCTATATTGTAGCACTCTCTGCTCTGTTTCACAGAGGCACAGCAAGTCCAAGCTCCTGTGCCACTTCAGGTACTGGTGCATGTCATCATATTATCAGCCCGCTTTGACTTGAATGTGTCTAAAGCATTTGTATAAAACATTATTGGAAGAATACTTGTCATCGTATTTCTCTTCCAGAACACATAAGTAAGTAGTGAGACATCATTTGGTCATTACGGTTCAGTGCTGTTTCAAAGCCATTTCATAGATATCTGTACTTCAGCAAAATACAAGAACTGGAAGCTCAAAACCATTTTACTTACCAGACATGCAAGTCTGTCAAGCAAGGAACCATTGGGCATGTATTCATACACCAGACATGGCTGAGCACCATCACTTGAGAAACCAAGTAATTCTACCAGATTTTCATGCTGACACCTACAGCAAAAAAATTCTATTCATGTATGCTCTGAAAGACTCCCAACATTTGAGGAAAACAAAAAGCAAAGGGAACTCAAACCCCTATTACTTGTTCCAGCACTACTGCACATAGCTAGGTTTCTGCAGTGGTGTCACTTAAAATGAACAAAATACAGTCATGCTGTATATGTAACATTCTCACTTAACATGAAAATCGTTAAGTTATGCTAGAAAGACAAAAATAAGGGATCCCACTAGCTAATGCGTTAACTGTCAATTCAGATTCCAACAAAAGGCTATATAATATCGTGTAAGACTGTACTCACTTTGCCATCAATTTTATTTCTTGATCAAATTGCTGTTTCAAGTCCTGAACACTAACATCAACCATCTACAAAAGGAAGTATCCGATGTTAATATTGCCGGCCATATTAAACCACGCAGTTGTTCATTTAAAAAAACCCCAGAATTGTAAGCTTTCTTTAGATTAATTACATGTAACAACTACTTAACTGTTTACAGTATTTTTTTACTCAGCTCATAGTATCAGACCATGATTTTTAATTCCTTGGAACACAGTATTATTGGACAAATGGATTCAATTTCAGCACACTCACAAACTTGCCCACTTTATTTCACTGCAGTTACCCACTAATAGCACTTACTCATTACAGAATTAATTATTCACACAAACCACTAGTTATAAAGACTAAAATTCTGTGGCAGCAACTATTTAGTTTGTGAATCGCTTATCTGATCCTGAAGGGGAAACCTCCTTAGCAGTCCTGCCCTTCTGCCACTGCCTGTGTGCACGGGAGGGAGGGGAACAGTGGAGTGCTCTGCTCTTCCAGACAGCTTGTCTGAGCCGCTGAAAGGAGAGCTACAGAAAAGGCAAGACTTCATCTCTGGTGACTGTGCTGACTCACACCATTCATGGGACTACAGGATAAAGTTTAACTTGGTGATGCTTTTTGAAGTATACCATTCCACACTTTCCACAGATAAACAAGTCTATACTATAAAGCACATAGTCATTAAAAGGAAAAAAGCCCAGGACAACTCACAGCAACGAGTTTCTTGACGGCCACATTTCTGCCGTTGATGTAGCCTTTGAACACAATGCCAAAGCCACCTTCTCCCAGTTTATTACCTCCAGCTGATTCTGGTCGTGCATCAAAATTATTTGTAACATTTTCCAAGTCACGAAATGAAAAATTATGGAAGCCTGAAAGACACATTTAACATCTAGCACACAGCTATGTTTCTCATTTAAGGAACAAATATATTGAATAGATTTTCTGCTTCAGTTCTATTAAACCACAAACTTGCTACCACATAAATCCTGACATAGAGGAGCCCTACTTCCAGCTTTGTGACGAAGATACCAGAAAAAACCCCCACCCTATAAATATATATATATATGAGATAAATATGCGTAAATAGATACGTATAATTTTCTTCACAACTAGCACTGAAGCAGCCTTCCGGTAATATTTTTTGTTACTATTCATAATACAGGTAATGTGCAGCAGATCAGAATAAAAAGAGAGCCACACTGCGTCAGATGTAAAAATATATCTAGACCACACCATGCTTCTGGCAGCAGCCCCAAAGCAGACCTTTAGGAAAGAGTAGACCAACATGTACTTTCCTAGAATGCTTTCTTTAGTCATCTTTTCTTCAACATTCTTAGTCATGTCTGACATATAAAATCCAGCTTCAAAATGCAAGATGCTAAATAGTCTATAAAATCAGTATTTAAAAAGGACAACAGGATTATATGTAGCACAAAATAAACTGTGATTTAGTTAACAGTCAAGTTTTCATCGCAGTAGCTGCCTTATCAGCAAGGTGCATCTCACATTCGGACATCTTATTACCCAAGCTAAATTCACAGCAACACAGAACAAAAGCAAAAGCAAGATGCTCTTTCCTGTAAGATGCAGGATGATAGGAACATAGTCATTAATACACAGTTAGGATTTATTTTACGTGGGGTTAAGAACAGATCAGCAAAAAGACTGTACTTAATTCTAACAAACTAAGTGCCTACCTGTGTTACTGGACTGTGGGCTGCTGTTTTCTTGACTGAAAAAAGGAGCTGAATATTGCTTTTCAGTACTCTGAGCTAAAAGAGGCTGTATAGAAGCCACTTCTTTTTCCTGTACAGGCAGTTGTTTCTCATGTATAGGCAACGTTTCCTGTGAAGAAAGAGGTAATGTAACTTCTTGTGCCATCCTTACAGCTTCTGAAAATGGAATTTAGAAAACAGGTTAACTACATTAGGAATCAGATAAACCAAGTAACATTACGGCCAGCATTTACTAAGATTTCCTAAGAACATCATTCAGAAGGTTGTATTCTGCCACCATGTGTAAACTGCAGGATTCTTATTTAAACTTGTAACTCTTATTCAAACTGTTATTACAAATAATGGAAAATATATCCAACATTTGGTTATTTTGACCTAATCCTTTCTGATTTTCAGGTTACTGTGAAGCTCTTTAGTGTCTTAGAAAACTGAGAACACAGTGCAAACTGTACAAGAGTAACAGTTACCTGGAAGCAAAAGGCTGGCTGGTGCTAGGAACTGATTCCTAATCAGCAGGTCCACAAGATCAGAAACTGTACAGTTTGTTGTTCCCCAGTCATAAAGCAATTCACACGTGGGGCTCTTTCCCATTTGGACAAATGCTTCAAATCTCCTTAAAAGATAAGTTAAGACCAACATTTAAAAAAAAAATAAATAAAAAAAAGTGACCTTGAGAACCAAGAAGAAGGAAAGAGATTAAAGGTAAATGACAACAACAACAAAAACCCACGAGCAAACCCCCCAAAATTCTGAATGTACTGAATTGTACTGTACAACTATTTGCAGATCTTCTGAAAATGCACCTGAAAATAATTTAAAAATTCAAACTCAAGTGGAAAAAATATGCAAAATTTGGGAAAAGCTAAATGAAAAATATGCATTCATGGCTTCAACATGTTGTCCAGGACCCATAACGTATTGGCACATGGGACTAACAGAGAAAAGAATGTCAGACACAGGGCAAGTCAAAGCCCAATCAAATGGAATAAAATTAAGTGGTTTTCCCACCCATTTGACATTCACACTTCATTTTGAACATTCTGGGATGTAGATTATGCAGAAATTGAGATCCAGTATTCTGACTGATTTATTATTATAGAAAGACAAATGAAGACTTATTGCTAACATCTCTAGAAAGGATGTGTCCTGGTTTCGGCTGTGTGATACTTGGTTGCCAGCTGGGGTTAAACCTCCACAGACTGGAAACTCAAGATAACAGGTAGGGCATTCAAAAATCTCATAACCTTTGAGACAGCTTAAGGATTCAACAAACCCTTCAAGCTGTTCATAAACTACTGCTGACATGACTTCTCAATTAAACTTGTTACTTTTAGGCCTGGGTTCCCCACATTTGCTGGACATTCTCTTGAGAACAGCAAATGAGGAGTTACAGTTGTCTCCTGTGCTGCTCTGGTGTGAAGAGGCACAGTGAAGTCAATGGTTTTCAGTCTGTAGGGTACAGAAAGCTGCACAGCTAATGTTGTATTGCTAAAAATGCTTATGCCTGTGGCTCTAATTAATTCTTATTTCCTAACTCAATTTTCTTTGGCTATAGCTTGTCTGAAAACTGAACTACAGAACGATCAGGAGTAATTACCTCGAGTTCCCTAAGGAAGTGTTACTGTAAGGTTTAAGTACCTACTGGCACACAAACTACAACAAGTTACAGTAATGGGATGGACAGTGGTATTTAAGTTAAACAGTTAATAAACGAGATTATGTTACATGACATCCATGTAGGACCTTATGTGCATTTGGTTGTATCTGCTTTCACCGGTCGGGTTGGTTATATCTACTGCTAACTTCTTCCACCCCTCCTGCGGGTCGATGAAGTCTGCCAGCTGCCTCATCAGCCCGTAGCTGATGCACCGGACGTACGTTGACATAGTCACCGGCGTGCTCATCTTCAGCTCCTACGGAACACGAGCGACGCCGATACCGAACAGCTTCGCCGGGGCTGCGGGAAGGCGGGCACGCCTCAGACCCGACACCGCGGCGACTCATACACC
>NW_009935907.1:0-11057 GCF_000696875.1 Nestor notabilis
CCAGGCCTGTCTTTTCAAAAGAGCTGGTAACCTTCCATTCTAACACTCCAGTCACAGCAGTCATCCAACCGTGTTTCTGTGATACCGATGACATTGTATCCCTGTAGCCTTGCACACATCTCCAATTCCTCTTGTTTGTTTCCCATACTATGGGCGTTTGTATAGAGGCGTCTGAGCCGGACTCCAAATGAGGCCGACTCAATGGTTGGAGCAGCTGAAATATCTCTACATGGCTCCAAGCAGTTATTACAGGGGCTGGCAAAGGACCAGGAGTGTTGGGATGGATCTAAGCCCCCCTCCCCCAACATATCTAGTTTAAACCTTTCTTGACTAGCCTGGCAAGCCTCCTACCAAAACAGCTCTTCCCCTTCTTTGTTAGACCAACTCCGCCAGCCTCCAGTAGATCTGGCCTCCCAGATTGAGTCCCATGTTCTAAGTACCTAAACACCTGACTACGGCACCACTGTTCTAACCATTTGTTAACCTGCCAAATGCGCCTAGCTTTAAGGCCCTCCCCTTTATTCTGTAGAATCGATGTAAAAAACTATCTGAGCTCCAGAGCCCCTAATGACCTCTCCCAGGACTCTGTAGTCCTTCTTCATGCTCTTCAGGCTACTGCTATCTATATCAGTAGCACCCACAAATGTAAGGGAAGTCCGTGCCTTCAGCCCATAATGGTGCATAACAATGGGGGAAGAATGTCCTGTGTGTCCATGCAGGATGCAACATAAAGAAACAGACTATGAAAAGTAAACAGCAAGAATAATTTCCTGAATGGTAGCTTGTGAAATACTAACATAAATTTCTAGAGAAACTGCAGTTACGAACATTAGACATCCTGACAGCTAGATTAATAAATTATATAGTGTCTTTAATTGGTTTTTGAAGGAAAGGGTTGAGCTACTGAGCTTATGGGGCCCCTTCCATAAACCTTTTGTACAATACATTCACATAATGTCAGTATAAAAATAGCATTACATCTGCACATAGCTATCTTAAATGTAGATGCTGTTTGGTTTTTTTTATTTTTTGATGCTATTTAAAATTGAAGGAAGATTTGATAAATTGATGATTTGAGGAAAAGTATATTTATGTTTGCACATATTTACATGTATGGCATAGTGAGATAGAAAGGAACCAGAATAAATGGCAGCAATATTGACTTGAAGGAGCATGTTTTGTTTGCCTGCAATGACTGCATTTTTATCTTGCCTGTTTTCGGAAATCTGGCAAGAAACTGTAGCCAACTGCACTTATTTTCATCTGTGCCTTTAGTGGTTGCAGATTTTCTTTCCAGCAGGGACTGCTTTACCTCTGCCATGTCAAGCCTACTTTACTGGAGTTCTTTCCTCTATCATCTGGAAATGATGCAGAATCTAGTACAAAATGGGCTGGTTTCATTTCAGTGATGTCTGGCGTGGTGTATATTTTGCTTATACTATGTGATCTGTTCTGAGGGCCAGTGTATTTCCACGTGTGAATCAGTTTGGTGGTTTCAGCCTCAAAGCACCCCATGCGCAAAACACATTGTAAAAGCATAGAATAGCGGTGAACATGGCAAGGGTGTGTGAAGTAATGAGAGACTTGGTTTAAAAGGCTAGAGTTAGATTATTATATTTGTAATTGAGAGTAATTAGGTTTTCAAATCACATACCCCACTGTGTTCTTCAGTTGCAAAGGTGTTGAGCTGTGAGCTGATTGCTTGTCTGTCTTCCTTGATTTTTTTGAGAACAAGTGAAAAATAAGACTGTTCATAAGCTTCCAAGGACAAAGCAAAGTAGGAACAACTAGAGGTTCACCTTCAAAACTGTATTTTCCTTCATGTTATTTAAATGCATCTAGTCCTTCTAAGCACATGTTGTGCATGCCGTAAGATAAACAGAACAGCAGCTACTACTGGTGGCTGATGCATTTATTGCTTTCTCTTTAGCCTGACCTTTATTTTTATAGTAATACCCTATAATGATTTGTTATGTTGATGGAAGCCTTCTTTTAAATATTACTGTGTATGGATAGTGTAATTCACACAAGCATGCATAAAATCCTCTAGAAAAATCTCACACTTCAGAAAACCATATTAGAATTGTAACTGTGATATTTTAATGACAAAAGGAGTACTTTGCAACGTGCTTTTTGATTCAGTCTGTGTAAATCAAAAATTGAAAGAAACCTTTTTTCAGCACCCTTTTAGAGTGTATTTTTGCATAGAAAGCACAGGAAAATGAAATTAATGAGTGGTCTAAAAATATTTTTACTGTGATTCATGGGAGAGTATTTCTAACAAAACATGCTTTGTTTGAGTTACTGTATCAATAAATGTATTGTGTTCCCTTATTTGGCATATGGACAATGAGAGCAGTTCTGCTTATTACAACTGATGTCAAATGTACTTGGTCAGATTATTTGTTCCAGTAGTAAAACTGAACAGCAAATTGCAGTGTGCCGTTTTGCATCAAAATGGGAAGAGCTGGGTCCATTTGCGTACACACCTGTGTATAACATACAAACAAGCTTATATGTAAGAACAAAATAAGCTTAGAGCTTAAGAAGTCCACTTGTAGATACATACAGTCTTCAAATTCTGCTTTGTCACACATTCATCTTACCTGTTCAGGTTTCGGGTTCAGGCTGTGTAAGAATATTAGGTTTTTCTGTATTTGGAGATTTCAACATTTTTAAATCATAGGCAAAGAATGATAATTTGGGAATCACTGTTAATATTTGCACACAAAATATTAGAAACGTTCCTTCGCTAGAACTCTGCCATTTCTGACCCTAGCAGGGAATGATTTCTAATCAGACTATTACACTGTGAATATCTTAAGTGCACCTTTTAGTATTTCCTCAAACATTTTGTACCCAAAACTCCATGGAGCCTTAAAGTAGACATAAAATGCTTTAAAAAAACTACTGGTGGTTAGGATGACCTGCCCTCAGATCTGGTCCAAATCTCATTTTTTTTAACTCTCTGCCACACTTGCTTCAGGCTATCATGTTTCATGGAGAGGTTACATTTTCACTTGCCTTTTGTGCTACCTGGTGTGTATGCTCTTCCCTGCTCACAGCTGTTGTGCTGCTGATCAGAGTGACACCTTAGATTATAGTATGTGTTGGTTTTTTTTAAAGACATTTTAGTACTGATGTTCTAATACTCATGTGACACAATGTTCTAAGTTACAGAACAGATGGCTTGTCTCTCATATAGTTGATTATAAATAAGAGTTTACCAGGTAATTCTGTAATGTAACTGGATTTTGAAACTCTTCAGTTTTAGACAAGTAATTGAACAGCTGCCATAGGCTTTACATATTAGGTAGCATTATACACATCTGCTTGTAATACTTTGAATTCATAGAATAAATAGTTAATGGGGGTTTTGTTTGATTTTATAGAATAAATAGGTAATAAAATTTGTTTATTACAGGTTTTTTAAATGCTTTAAATCAAGTGGTGAAACTATCCCTTTTATAGAAGGAAAAACCTTTCCCTTTTTACGAGTTAAAACAGTAAAGCTGAATCTCTGCCAATATTTTTAAATGGTTAGAAATGAAGAATGAATAGATGTACAGTCCACTATTTAAAAAACTGTTTTTATCTGGAGTTTAACTGGCAAATCTCTCCTTTTGAAGGTGATTAACCAGTGAGATATGATAAAACAGCAACTAGCTGATTAATTTCTGCAAAGAAGTATGCTTCAAACAGATTAGGAATTTTTTTATATAATCACAAATGGTTCTGGGTTGGAAGGGACCTTAAAGCTTATCCAGTTCCAACCCCCTGCTGCTGTCAGGGACACCTTCCATTAGATCAGGTTGCTCCAAGCCCCATCCAACCTGGCCTTGAACACTGCCAGGGATGGGGCAGCCACAGCTTCTCTGGGCAACCTGTGCCAGGGCCTCACCACCCTCAGGGGGAAGAACTTCCTTCTAGTATCTAACCTAAATTAACATAAGTCATACAAAGATACTTATTTTCTTTGTGTGCTTAATGGATACTTTACACTGTTACTCTACTTTAACAGATTCAGAGGTAGTGCTTGTAGGATGGCTTGTTACTATAGACACTACAAGTTCACTTTTTGTTTTTCCAGTTCTCAGTGGCCTCTGTTCTAATGACTGTCCTCGGAAAATAACAGTAAGTGTAACTATACCTTTGCGTCACTGTTTAGCTTCAAATAACTTCACTGGGAAAGTTGCCTAAAAGAGGAACTTTAGAGGAATTAAAGCTAGTGTTAGCTCCGCAGCTCTGCAAAAATATGAAATTCAATTTTGACTTGAAAATACAAAACCTGCTTCAAACGGAACCTACTTTTTCTTCAGGCCTACTTTAAGACAGGGTTTAATTTCTGATATAATAAGGAGGGTTGATACTATTATTAGCTTAATTACAAAACTAAAGAGAGGGCTTAAAAAGCAAATCTTCATGACAGATGGTGGTGAACATTTCATTATCAAGTTCATTGAAACAGTGTTACCTCCACTGTAATAGAAGTTCTCTGTCAGAAAGTAGCATGATGTACATCATGCCCAAATACAGCAACTTAGTGCAAAAATAATAATTTTTAAAAAACCCACACAAAACTAACAACAAATTTCCACCTTATTTACCCATCTTTCATAGATATGCATTTACTTCACCTTTGCAGTCTCCATTATTTTTCAGGCTTTGAACCCATCTCTCGTCATTATCACTTGTCCTGATGGTTTAGAACTTACTACTTTTGGAGGCATGGTGTGAAACGTGTTATCATCTCTTCTTTTAGTGTTCTTTCTGTAATTCATTTGAAAGACCTTTTCTGAATTTGATGCCCTAATATCGGCTTCAATTCAGCATTTTAAAAAAAGGAAAACTCTCCCTCATCCCCTCCCTTCCATACCACAGCAGGTATTTGTTCCCCCTCCTTTCTTTCTTAGGTGTGTTTGTTATGGTTTATCATTCATAATCCACAGCTCTCTTTGATTTCTTTTTTAATTTATTTTTTCCTCATAACTGTGTATTTTCTCCCTCAAGAGATTTGCTTAAAGTAGATATTGGTACTCAAGAAGTTATTACTCAGCTGCTTGCAGGAATTAAATAAAACACAGCTAAATAATAATATAATTTTGAATTTGTATAATATTCTTCAGTACAGAAAGACCATCAAGATAGTGCATTCTCTCATACAGTATCAAATGAGTTCTGCTTTTTCAGAACTTGCAGTTATTTCTTTGAATTTTTAGGGGTTTTTTATTTTACTTGTAACTTCCAAGGAAACATTAAACGTTTTGCCAGAGGACTGAATAGTATTGCTTTCTTCGTGAGAAACTGAGTATTACCTGGCCAACTGATTAGCCTTAGGGTGAAAATGAATTTCAATATAATGCTCTGACCAAAACGGTTCCAAAATTTTGAAATTATTCATATTAGAAGGAAATCATTAATCTAGAAACATTTTTCTGTGGTTTACTATTTTATTACTGTAGCTTTAATATAGTTTGTCTGTTCCTAAAACTTTGCCTGTTCTGTTGGGATTTTTTCTTGTTTTGTTGTGTTTTTTTTTCTTTCCCCCTGTAGCCTTTTGGTGTTAATCAGCCTGGTCCTTACATCATGTACACTACTGTAGATGCAAACGGATACCCGAAAAATGGGTCAGGTAAGATAACTTCACAATGAAAACGCACATGGCATAGTCTGTCTGTTTATGCATCTCAGCAAACTAAAGAGTTGGAAGGCTTACAGAGTGAAATGGGACTGGTTTTGAATTGTGTCTTCAGTTTACAAGGCCAGAACTCCCTAACTTCCCCTTCTTTCTTTACCGATTGCGTATTTATTAGAAACAGTACAACTGCTTTATTTTGTTTTCTGTCTCATGCATCTTGAGTTTGAACAGTTGGCTCTATCTTACCCAATCCGAAAAATCATTGGGTACATCATCAATTTGTAAAACAGCCTAAGATCCTAATGACCTACTTTTTCTGTTGGTTTCTTAGCAATTAGGTACTAAGAAACAACAGTGGCCTCAAATACCTAAATGAACTCTTGTAGCCACATGAAAAAGAATCAACATAGTATTTAGTAAACACAGGATGTATTTTTCTGAAGTTGTTCACTATATCTGGCAGGCTAATAGACATCTGTAAAATCATGAGTAGCATGAGGAACATAGAGGGGATGACTGCATCCTTTTACGTAACACGAGAACTACAAGGTGTCAAAGTATCATTAAGGTAACGGAGTCAAAATAAAATAAATTGAAAGCAGCAGTGCTACATGCAAGTTGTAGCCTAACTAGAGGTTTAATCGCATGAGATATTGCAGACGCCACAGTTTACATGAGTCCAAAAAAAAAGGATACAAAAAAGAGAATAATCCATTCGGCCAGGGTTCAAGCAATGTCTAATGTTAGAATATCCTGGGGTTTATGCTGCTTTTTGGGGTATGTACTAGGGATTCCTAGAAGACACAGGTGACTGCTAAGTAGTCTGTTGGTCTAATGTATGACTGATAATCTTAGGACCATAATGGACTCACTTCTTAAGGAAAAAAAATTCCAAACTCTTAAGCCAAAACCTGGCTGGAGTATGCATGTCTGTAAGTTACACCATTCTGACTCTTTCTGAATAGTGGCAGTCATCTTCATCTGTCACTCAAGTCTTATTTCTAATTATACTCAGATTTAGTAAAAGTTTCCCATATTTCACTGGGAAAACTGTATTCTGTATAACACTAATTTAAAGAATAGCAATAATTTAGGGGGGAAATTGCTAACATGTTAAGGTCCTAAATCAGTGGTAATGCTTTCACATTGAGTACTGTAATGAGGACTGTTAATTCCACCCTAGAAAAAAGAAAGAGAAAGATGTTCTGAAACACAAACCTGATATTCTGTATTACTTCTGTATTTGTACATGCTGAAATATGGGTTTGAAAAGTTCAACACATTAGCCTACATTTTAATCATACAAATAACTAATGCTAACAGGAAAATGCAGAGTATTTTTCCTAATTATTGCACAAATTCATTTTAATAAACTAATCGTCCTGCCAGTTGTACGCTCAGCTCCATCACTTTGAAGATTTTCTGCATAAGCTAAATTTAAAAAGAGCTTACATGTTCACTTGAATTACCATGACAAGATTTCTAGTTCTAAGCTGTGATTCCTTAGAGGATTCAACCCACGCCCTTAGGCAGCCAGCTCTGGTGGGTAACAACTGGCACCTCTCCTCATTGCCAGTTACCAAGATAAAGGCTTGGAAGCTTTGTCAGCCAAGTCATGGTGCAGCCTAATCTTGTTAACCATGTCAGAAGACACCAGTAAAGGCCTTCACAGGATCTTTCCTGACCTCAAAAGCCTGGATTCATATGCATGGGAAGCTTACTTCAGTATGCTGCTGTTATTTCTAGCCCCTAGTAACTATGATATTGGAGAATCCGGAGTACTGATGAATAACTGCCTAAGTAATAAAAAAGATGGGGTTTAGCTAAGAGAAGAAACACATTAGTAAAACCATCAAACTGCCTCTTCTTTCTTCTTTAGGAAAGTGCTATAAAATGGTTATATATTAAAGACAAGCAAACAAAACAACAAAACCAAGACAAAAAAAAACCGTAACCTTTGCTTAGACCTGATTATACTAATTTAGATTCATTGTTCATGTAGTCAGAGAACTTTTTAACTCTTGCTACTTACTTGTAATTAACACAGTCTCAAACTTAGAAAACTGATGTTTTAAGTGAACTCATACAACGAGCTTAAAAAAATCATGCCTGACAGCTAGTAGAATATATTATTAGATTAGATTATCATTATTAGATCTGGTATATAAATAGTTACTGTAGAAGACTGAAATTTGGCATATCCGAATGATACATTGCATGCTGCTTATTAAAATAAATTTGCTTTTTATACATCGACATAATTTTAATCAGAAGAATATGACAAAGTAATGGATTTGTGGGATTTCAAGTGCGGAATATCTGTTAACTAATTCACAGCAGTCTAAACTGATTCTAAACCCCACTTTGAGGAAATGCAAGTTTAGATGGGTTTGTTTTGTGTATGTTTGATCTTTTGGCACTTATTATTTAAGCAAGCTTGTAAAATAATCAATGAGAAAATAAAGATATTCTTCCAGCTACAGACCTCTGTGTCATGAAAGAATGCACAGAGCTTATGTTTTCTGGTTCTCTCTTCCAAGAACAAAAATGTTTTTATTGAACATTATCTTTAGGGTGTGGGTTGTTTTGTGGGGTTCTTTAGGTGGATGTGTAGTGCTTTTATAGTGCTTTTAGAAATTCAATGTTTTTAAAATTTAAGAAACAGCTATCAAATATGATTTAATGCTGCTATAGTACCATTCATATTCATTGCTACCATACTTGCAATAATAAGAACCTAGCAGAGTCCAATCGTGATGAATTTCCTTTTCTGTTTTGGCATTAGAAAATAACAGTAATGAATTCCAAGTGCATTTATGACCCTAACTGTATTGCCACAGGGAATTTTCTAATACTGTCTTCGATCACTGTCTCAACGGTAATATGTTAATAGATTATTTTTTTTTGAGTCTGTATAATTCCCGCAAGAACTTTTCAAAGTCACGTTATCTGAAACAGTTATATTAAGTTTGTAGCTAAACTTAATTCTTTTACAAGTACTACTTGTAAAATTCAGTACATGTTCTAACTAGAATTACAGGCCTAGAGGTTATTATCTTTAAAAAACAGTCTGCTACAGCAGAATTGTATTCTATTTGACTATCAAGAAATACCTCAAGCCACATAATATATGTCTGCTGGTGGGTAATAACAAACCCACATGCATTTTTAAGCCATGTATAAACCTAAAACCCTTCCTTTCTTCATTAAGTTTTCCAAAGTATGGCATGAAATGCTATTTTAAAACTAATTCTTATCAACTTATTTGCATTCCTTATATAATATTATGGACAAGCTGTATGTGAAGCTTTTTATTATATAAAAGAAATAGTGAGATAATCTGATGGTTGATAATCAGAATTTTTTAAACAATTAGTCTCTTTCCCAAGAAGTAAGGTGAATAACAACATAGGATTTTTCTAATTAAAATAATGCTTACTATTCCTTTCCCCTGCCCACGTCAGCTTGTGCTGTTTGTTATCTTTAGCGCTGATCTTAGCAGGACAACAGTTGTAGGCTAGACCACTGAAATCAAACTATCCAGTCACCCTCAGTTTTCTTTCTAGTCCTGGGCTAAAATCAGCCATACTCAAAGAAATGTCTACCATCCTTCTGATCTTCCCAATTCTTCAGGTCTTTAGTTCTGGTATCTTACATGTATGCAGTATTTGTGCAGAGAGTAAACTGCAAAGGCCCATATGGCTGTCCTTACCTCATTCACTGTAAGGTTCTCTGATCTGCCAAGCCTTAACTACAGGAAATTTGCATCATTACAAGGGGGTTTTAAAGCATTGTTAGAGTTATTTTCTCTTCTATTAACACTACAGTATGTTGTTAAAAGGTAGCAGAATAATAATTATCACATTCTGAGCTTTTACTTTCACATTGCTCATTCACTTGTAATCTTACAAGAAATGTTGTTGCATTTGCTACAAGTTACTATTGTAACTGCCAAAATGATCATTAGAGTTGAGAAGTACTGGGTCTTACCTCTCCAGTTAACACGTTCACAGCCCTTCTCTCTCCAAGAGTAAATTCAATTGCAACAGCTTCTTCAAATATTTAAGGAATTTTATGCTTGAGATCAGACGGGGGCCAGGTGTAAATCTGGGAGAAGCATGCAAAGTCAATTTGAAGTCATGCTCTGTGATCCATTTCCTGCTATCTGCCTTCTGCACTCCCCATTCCTTTTGGAGTTGTTATTTTAAGGTGACACTACAGTTAAGAATGCTTGTTAGCCTGGATTTTCAGCTCTACATGTGCATTTCCAGGCGTTTATTGTCTTCTATGAAATTTCTAATATTATTCTGACACAGTGTTTTTCAGCTGAATCCTGTAAGCAACAATGCATAGTATAAACTAGTGTATAATACCTAGGGTATAATACCTGAAGCTGGGCATAGAGTAAACCAACCCTGTTGTTGAGGTGGGGAGGATACATGAAATGAGTTTAGTAAAGCTAACCAAATGCAAGCTGTTTGGCTTTGTTGGTTTTTTGTTGTTGTGGTTTGGTGTGGGTTTTTTAAACTTCAGCATCTTAAAAAAAAATCATTGTTATTATTGAAATAGTAGCCCAACTAAATCTCTTCATGTTTGAATAGAATTTTGCTTAATGGGTGGTGCCAGCTAGATCACTGCAGATTATAGCTATACAGCTCTATTTGTTGGCAGTTGTAACCTTGGCTAAAATGTGAGTAATCTTAGAATCATAGAATCATTCCAACTGTGTTGGAAAAGACCTTTAAGATCAAGTTCAGCTGTTCCCCCAGCACTGCCAAGGCTGCCACTAAACCATGTTACTAAGGGCCTCATCTACATGTTTTTTTGAAGACTTCCAGGGCTGGTGATTCCACCACTGCCCTGGGCAGCCTGTTCCAATGCCTTACCACCCTTTGGGGGAAGAAATTGTTCCTAATATCCAGTCTAAACCTCCCCTGGTGCAGCTTGAGGCCATTTCCTCTTGTGCTACCACTTGCAACTTGTGAGAAAAGACCAACCCCACCTCACTACAACAGACAGCAATAAAGTCTCCCCTGAGCCTTTTCTTCTCCATACTAAACCTCCCATTCTGACAGCTGTTTCTCATGAGATTTGTGCTCCAGGCCCTTCACCATCTGCATTGCCCTCTTCTGGACCCACTCCAGCACCTCAATATCCTTTGTGTTTTCTTGAGAAGGCTACTTACCTAGTTTATTACCAATAACACAAACTGATTTTCTTAGTACTAATGCCCTTGTGTACCCAGAACAGCTTAAATTAGATCAGATATTTTATATTTAATATGGAGCAGCTGATAATTTACTGAAATGTCTTCAGAAACTGCACAAGGGCAGTTTCATACTGTAGCACCAGCACATGACGGGCGTTTTAAATTTGTTACTGCAGTGTTGTCTGGTGTCGTGGTTTAAGCCCAGCCGGC
>NW_009935908.1:0-2674 GCF_000696875.1 Nestor notabilis
CCTAACTATTCTATGATTCTATGATTTGCATATCTAATTGTCGTCTATTAAACCGAACTGGTAACTAAGCCACTCGCTCACACGCACACCTTCCCCCACCCTGGGCAGGATGGGGAGGAGAATCAAACAAATAAAAACCCCATGGGCTGAGATAAGAACAGTCCAGTAACTAAAGTACAATATACTACTACTAGTAATGATAATAATAAGGAAAATAACAAGGGGAGAGAATATAAAATTAAAAGGGGAAAGAAAAGAACAACAATAAGCACAAGTGATGCGCAATACAATTGTTCACCACCCACTGACTGATACCCAGCCCAACCTGAGCAGTGATTATTCCCTTATTGTGGAGATTAACGGCATGGACTCAGAGCATCTTCATGCAGTGAATTGCTTTATTGCCTACTGCTCTAACTTTTATACCATTCTAACAACAGTTATTTTTACCCTATTGCTCTAGCTTTCACACCATTCTATTTGTAGCCTACCATGTTTAGTTCCTGACTTATTGTTTGTTTTTTAACACTGCTTGCCATCTCACAATCAGTCCCAGAATAGCCAGTCTCTTATCTTTATGCTCTCTCCTCCTCAGCCAGCTGGGTTGCTCTGCTTGATTGTACTTTGCTTCTTCTTTAACTCTTTCTTCTCCAGCCAAGCAGTTACTTCTCTTTGGCAATAATCAAATAGTTTCCATTGTCCCCACACCTTATGGGTAACTCTCCTGCAGTTTATATACTAGGCATGATATGCTGTTGTATGGAATACCCCTTTGGCTAGTTTGGATCAGGTGTCCTAGCTCTGCTTCCTCCTGGCTTCCTATGCCCCTCCTCACTGGCAGGGCATGAGAGACTGAAAAGTCTTTCATCCAGGCAAGTGCTACTTAGCAACAAGTAAAATATTGGTGTGTTATCATTATTGTTCTCAGACTAAAGCCAAAACACAGCACTGCACCAGTTAATCGGGAGAGAATTAACCCTATCCCAGGTGAAACCAGAATACGAATCTACAGAGTATGCTTCTGATATGAAAACCAGTATAATAATAAGTAATATTTACATCACAGAGTTAATTGTTAAGAAAAGGTATTTGATACCTCCTACATTGATTCATGTAAGCAGTTGTAGTGTGGTGCCTGTAACATCTATTTCCTGTTCTGAATAGTAAGTTTTCAAAATACCATGTGACATTAGAAAAAGAAAGGCTAAAGCTTTTGTAACACTCATTCAAAAATCTGGGTGGACAATCAAAAGTTAAAAGATACAATTTACTAGAAAATATGAAAGTTATCACAGAGTTACTAATAATTATTATGTAGGCAAACAACACTTTCACTTGAAAAGTTTGGTAGACCTTAGGTTAAACTAAAAATTCTTTCAAGTCCAAATTCTCAAAAAAAACCCCAAAAACAAAGAGGAAAAAAATGGTGATTTAATTTAGGACTATAACATTTTGACAATAGCAAGCAAATACTGTACTTTCTTCCTACTGAGATGATATTGATATATATGTATTGATACACAACTGATAATGTGAGATCAGCATTCTTGAGTTTATGATAAGAAACCCATATTTCATAATTCTAGCAGGTCCTAGGATAAAGTAGAGATTAGTACTACAAGAGAAATTAAAGAAAGGAGAAGATAAAGTCATCCATTATGTCTGGTGCATAAATCAAAAAATGAGGAAAGACATGATCTGTCACAGCACAAGTTTTCTCTAGGGAAAACTTACAGCCCTGTAATTTTCTTTTCTCCAAAGGTACAGTTGTGACAGACTCCTGAAGTTGCTGACTAAACAGTAATAATGTCACTATAGAAATACAGCTTGTTAATAACTAGTCTGAAAAATAAAGCCTTAAATACTTAGCACCTTCAAAGTACTCTGGCAAATCTGAAATAGCTGCTAAGTGAATTTGTAAAGAAAGTCAGTATACTACACTACAATATATGAAGAAAAAGTCAAATGTAGCAAAAGGATTCATCAGGTCCAGCTGAGAACCCATGGGGAAAAAATAAAAAAAAAATTAAAAAGATCCAAAAGAAGACAGCATTAACAAATTTGTAAAAATATAACAGAAGTGCTCCCAGGAGACAGGAGAAAAAGTTCTTTACCATCAGAGTCATATGGCTCCAATTGAAGAACTCAAGACACTGAAGGCCCTTAGCCTGTTCTCTTTCTTTCCTAAGAATATTAGTATCATTAAGCTGAAGAGAAAGAAGGGCAGTGGCATATTTAGCAAAACAGAGAAAATGCTGGAGAGTGTGTGTGTTACAATTTTAGATGTATTATTATGAAGACTTTTCCTGTAGTTGTATTTTTTTGAAGTTTTTTTCTGTAATAGGAATTAGACAGTTAAGATTTCAGTTAAAGTAACATTATATTCTTGGTTGTGCATACCTTCGTGCAAATTCCTTTTGCCCCTAACGAAACTTTGCAACGAGCTTCAAGAAAAACAGCAATTACTTCTCTGGTAACATTTGCATACTACTGGATCAATTAAGGCTTCTGAGATACAGGCTGAAAACAGGTAGCAATATGTGCTACCACAATTTCAAGTTCAACAAGGAAGTCTCTTTTAGGTATTGTGGTAATGATCACAGAATCATGGAATCATAGAATGGTTTTGGTTGGAAAGGACCTTAAGATCATCTAGTTCCAATCCCCCTGCCAT
>NW_009935908.1:3221-3422 GCF_000696875.1 Nestor notabilis
GCTTTCAGGCTCATGCTCTGCCAGGGAGGAGGGGAAGCCGGGAGGAAGCAGAGACAGGATATCTGACCTAAATTGGCCAAAGGGCTATTTCATACCACAGCATGTCATGCCAGGATATAAACTGGGGAGAGTTACCCGGAAGGCCCAGATTGCTGTTCGGGTCAGGCTGGGTATCAGTTGGCGGGGGGTGGGTGGTTGGGT
>NW_009935908.1:3657-17697 GCF_000696875.1 Nestor notabilis
GGGGAGCGGGTGGAGGAAGGAAGAGGGGGGAGTGAGTGAGTGGCTGCGTGGTTCCAAGTTGCCAGCTGGGCTTGAACCATGACAGAAGGGTACTGAATAGTGTTGAGCAGGTATTGGTAGGCATGGGCCAGGCCCCAGCACACTGCAGTGATTTCTGTCTCTCTAGAATTGCCAGCGTGACAGCATGTATTTCCAAATATTTTACTTGTTTTTCTGGATTCTGCACTTGTTCAGGGTGAAGTTCCAAAACACTGGTAGTGCCCGTTGTCTTAGGTACTTTACCATACTAATCCACACACCCTGCCCCTCACAACTATCCAGCCTTGGGGCAGATCTCTGGATGGTATTCTTAAATAGTTGTTTTAAGTCTAAGCAATACCTGAAGCACATTCAGGAGACACCACAATAGGAACATGCTGGTTCGAACATCCCAAGGATGTTCAAAATCCTCAAGAGCTTTGTAACTAACCTGGAGGAGAAAGGAAAGAGGAAGGGACAGGGGAAATTGTTTCCCCTTGTCTCGACCACAAATTGTCTCTCCAAGGAGAAAAGGTAAAGAGTGTAATTACAAGTAATTTCAAAAGTATGGAGATGACAGCGGTGCTGAGTACAAATACCAGATTAATCTAATGAAAAGTAATTTTATCATATCATAAGCCAGTGTCGCACAGTATAGAAAAATGATAACCTTAATCCAGCCTCCAGAGATGATAAACAGTACAAGAGGAAACATGAACAGTAAATAAGTTACGTAAGACAGCTCTGAGAAGCACAACTCTGGGAGCAAAAAAATCGATATTGTGACTAGCGACTATTAACCTAATATAATGAATACTTATAACAAATTTGTTTTAACATGATCTAGTCAGATCTGTTGTTATCTATTCGAGCCCCATGTCAGGTGCCAAAAGGACTGTTGTGGTTCAAGACAGCAGGCAGATAAACACCACAGAGCTGTTCAATCACTCCCCTTCAGTGGGATGAGGGAGAGAATCAGAAAAGAGGTAAAAATCATGGGTTGAGATAAAACCAGTTTAATAGGACAGAAAAGGAAGGGAAAATAATAATAATGATAAAAGAACATACAAAACGAGTGATGCACAATACAAGTGCTCACCACTTGCTGACCAATGCCCAGACAGTCCCTGAGCAGTGGGCTGACAACCTCCAGAAAACACCCCCATTTTTTTGTTTCGCATGACATCATACAGTATGGAATATCCTTTTGGTCACTTGGGGTCAGCTGTCCTGGCTGTTTCATCTCCCAGCTTCTTGTGCCCCAGCTTCCCTACCGGCAGGGCAGCATGAGAAGCTGAAAAGTCCTTGATTTAGTGTAAGCACTGCTCAGGAACAACTAAAACATTTGTGTGTAACCAACATTATTCTCATCCTAAATCCAAAATACAGTACAATGCCAGCTACTAGAAGAAAATTAACTCCGTACCAGCCAAAACTTGGACACTGTGTCAAAGGCTCCTATAATCCTGACTCTCCAGCCTCATAAGATCCCTCTAAATAGCAATGCTACCTTCCACAGTACTGATACTTCCCCTCAAACTGCTGTTGTCCACAAACTTGTTCTGTCCCATCATACAGTTCATCAATAAAAAGAGCACTTCCCATATTAATCAATCACAATTAATATTAGTCAAGAGTTTGAGCTCAGCAATCAAGTCAATTTTACACCCTCCTTATCATACACTTATCCAGCCACCATCTCATCACAATTGGGCTCTCTGGATACCGGGGAAGAGTGTGTCAAAGGCCTTTCTAAAGTCACGGTATTCAGTATCCAGTACTCTCCCCTTGTCCACACAGCCATTTATCTCCTCATAGACAGTGACATGTTGGTTGGGCACGATTCCCATGGTAAACCCATACAGACTGTTCCCAAAGAGCTACTTGTCCCTGTTTTCAGAAATAGCTTCCAGATAGATTTGTTCCATAATCTTTCTATGGACTGAGTTTAAAACTACCAGCACTTTGAAAAATCAATATACTTTCTTGTTCTTTGGAAGTTCTGTGTTCCTGAACTGTTTTCTATAGCACTTCTATTTGCATTTATCGGTCTTCAATTTAATTGAGAAGAAAGAAGATATATTTTCAAGTGATGTGGAACAGCCTGGGCTCACCATACATCTGGGCTCACTATCAACATGTTTGACACCTACTTTTAACTGCTTAGGACTAGCTTATACTGTGGAGACTTCCTTTACATCTGTTGAATCCAATGACTTTAGGAAAGTAAAACAAGACTTTGTGAGTTTGCCAAAACAATAACTGTATCAGTCTTTCCCTTGTGACTCTTTCCATTTGCTAATTGCTTTCAGAATAAATGGAGAAGAACATAAATCCAAGGAAGTTAGCATGCATTGCCTTTATACCAGCAGCATCCATATATTCCTTCTGGTTGTCTTTACAGTTTATTGGATATTTTCATATTCATTTAATACCAAATATTTCTGTTTCTTGAGCCACACAGAGGCAGTTATGAAAGCTCCTATTGATTCTGCATTTTACAAGCCTGTATTTTCTTTTTTACTGTATTATGACCTCAGATCTGTCTGAGACAGGCAGATAGCTCTACCATGGCCTATCTTACAAAAGTCTAGCCAAATGTTTTTTCATTTTCAGTATTTGTCTCCTAAATTCTAGCACATGGTTTCATCGTAAAGGATCTTAAGCATATGCCAATATATCCTACTATGTAAAGAAAAAATAGAAATAAGTTATATTCTGAAAAATACATGTATATATGCTGTTAGGTTTTGTTACTGCATCATTATTTTGGAAATCTGTAATCTGCTGTCTGGTATTTATTTTTTCTTTAAAATCATGCATTTAACATCATGACGTATCAGCTAAATAATACCATACTAAAGCTGTATCTTAAATTAGTACCTTTGGAACATTATTTTGTATTTATAGATAATAGACATTATCATACTCTAAGGCAAAACCAAAATATTACTAGGCAGAAAACGATGACAAATTGAAACAGATTAAAATTTGAACTCATACATTAAATGTTTTTAATAGAAAAGAAAAATCTCTTTATTTACCTTTGTACTCTAGATGGAATCCAGTAAAACTAACAGATCCATCACTCCGAAAAGCCAGATGCATGGTATTTGAACTGCTTTCTATCCTCTCTGGCAGCTTGCTATCTTGAAAGCTCCCAATCAGAGGACTATTACTGTCTGTCCCATCATAGATATAAAGAAAATCATAATTCGGTTCTATACTGAAACTGTAGAACAAAAGGAGAATTATTAGATAGAATGCGCTTTGCTAAATATTTTCACTCTTATTAGCTTAAATAAAAGTTTGCTATCACTGTTTGTAGAAGTGTTTGATTAGAAAACAACAGAAATACTGTATTTATTGGTTCTCTGTTTAGAAGAAATATTTTGCTGCTAGCCAGGGAGGAAAAAAAAAAAAAAGAAAAAAAAAAGGTAAATTTTTTAAATAAGAAGAAAAATAACCAAAATCCAACAATATTTCTAAAACTTTAGCAAAATAAACAACATAGATTTACTAGAACCCCTGGCAGAAATGCTGTATGATATAATGCAGTCCGCTGCAGTGCACACAGCTTCCAGTCAGACTGAACACTTTCGCACACCCAGGGGATGATCTTCCAGTAACCTTAAGAGCAAGAATCATTTTGCTTACAACCAGTTTAAATGAAAAGGAGGACTATTGAAACCCCATATTTTCTTTTGAAATTCATTTTAGTTGATTTTTAAAATCTAATTCAGTATGTAACTATAGGTGATTAAATTAATTAGTTCATTTTGAACTTAAAATTGGTAAAGAGCAGAGAGCTAGCAAATTTATTTGTAAGATTATCCCTGCATAAAAGAAGTTTTAAAAAAAATATTAGTAAAAGACTGAAAATCCAACCATTATTTTGTTTCTACTTCATGCTAGTTCCTGATTAAAACAAACATAGGCATTACAGACCTGATACAACTCCTTCAGGGAAAGTATTATTTCACTATTGGATTATTTAAAAAATATGTCCTTACAAAAGACATGCAAAACTCAGAAGACAGCAGCTTCAATTTTTGTAGTGCCATAGTCTGTACTGAGTTTAAAAGGGTTAGCTGAGTAATTCCCACTGAAAAGCATATTTAACAGTATTCAGTGGAGTATCCAAAATTTTGGTTTACACAGTGAGGGTTTTTTCCTCACTGTAACAGTCTGCATGTCATAAGTGTGCCAAGTCTCAGTAAGTGTGCAATCTGTTTTGACCAAGACTAAGCTTATCAGCTTCTGTAAAGAATCAGAGTGATTATCTAGATATGAAGAACAACTTGGCTACATTTGGGACCTATAAACTGTTTACATAATATACTATGTAAAATATTTTCATTCTAAGATGGAGGATATCTTATACCTAAATGTACAATGTAAAGAGCAAAACATTGTTAAATATTTTAGGTTCATGATACTTTTTTCACTAAACCAAAAAAGAAGTGCTACTGCACAGTAACAAGTTGCTTAGATTTCAAGCATTCTGCAATCACCAACCAAATAGTTAGACTGTTAATTATGCAAATATAATTAAATTACTAATTTGCTTGGAAGGAATTCTTCAAAACACATACTGTATCACTGAGCATCAGGAATAGATAACTATGTGACCTACATCACTAAACAAGTCATCACATTATCACTGATCAAAACAATAAAGTCACTATTATAGACAATCAGCATAAGCAGGACTTAAATTTGATGGGACATTACAAGTACAATTTTAACTCTTCTATGACTTCATCATATGCCCAGGTTGAGATGAATATTTTTCAAACATAATATATGTATTCATTTACTTTACATACAATGCAGACAGGAAAATAAGTTCTATTAAGCTCAATTTAATCTTGCATTGCGAGAAAGGGAAATGCTAAAGCAGTTTCATTTAATAAACAGAACAACGGGAAGTATCCTGTTGAAGTATCCTAAAATGATACAGAATACTAAAAGTAAATTTAAAGAGTACTTTTGACCTTATGCTTAAATAGCAGATGACATATAAAATATGACTTATCAATAAGCTTTGTCAATAAAGGCCATCCTCCTGGGTTGGGGAAAATTCAGCGAGTTACTCCATGCTGCCTTCTCAGGAAGAAAATATTGGCAAATTGAACACCATCCATTTCCACATCAGTTAGTGTAAACTGAGAGTGTTTTTAACTGAACAGGAGCAATGAGCTCCCAAGCTCCACCTCTAAGCATATTGAATATTCTAAAGTATTTCTTGTGACTGTTAACATAAATAAAATTTATTAATGACTTCGACAGTTATACTAAGTAAGTATACATATGTTACCCTACACAGCTTTGAACAATTCCCAGTAATAAAGTTATAAACATGAGCAAGTAGCAATTTACCTGATAAATGCTAACGATATAACATAATCATTATTAACAGTGATAGTCCAGTCACAATCTCTGCTGTGGGGATAAGGATGAGGGAAGTTTGGTGAAAGTATAAAACCTGATGAGCCAGTCAAGTTTCCTCCACAGGGAGCTGTGAATGAAAATAAATTGGAATTGAAGAGAGAAGGTGAAGGAAAAGAAGCAAGTACCAGCAATCTGCTCACTGACATTTAATGTCCTCCAAAAGTTAAACAAGAAATAAGTGAAGTACTTACAAAACTTTAATAGAAACAAAAAATGTATTTACATTTCTCCTTAGACCAATATTAATACTCCTAAGTGAAAAACTTGTTTTTTGAACTGTGTCCTTTTATTTGCTTGCATAACATTATGTCAAGTCTCTTCTGAAAATACCATGAACTTGAAAAATGCTCTAGCTGCAGACATAAAAAAACTTAACTGAATAAGCTTTCCACTTTCTTCTTCTTGTTAAACGCATTCTAAAATGTGTTATGAAATTTGATCTACTTACACGAATAATGAAAGTATCTGCATTTTCACCAGAGAGCATTGGTTTGTAATTATGATCAAGACTGATACAATATAAAAAAAATTCAACAAAAACATTCTAATAATACTCAGAGTTAAATAAAATATTTTTTAAGCACACACAGAATAGAATAAATATATTTCTCTGTGTGATTTTGAGGTTCCTAAATGTTGTGTTTGTAGTCCAGAAATGGAAATACTTAACAAAAATAGTAAAATTATCATTATCCACATTAAGTCTTGTACTTCAGCATTCTTTAATTAAGACTTCCTATAAAAGAATATAAGCATGCTTTCTAAAGATGACTTTTTTGAAAGAACTTAAATTTTATTGAAAAGATTCTAGATAAGTTTCATAAAGACTTAATCAATTTGCAAAATTGATTGCAAATTGATAATCTGCAGTACCAGGGAATGTAATCGATTGCTCAGGTCTTCTGTAACAGAGATGCTATAAACTCAAAAGTTACTTAAATCACTTAGAGAATTAGAGAAGCATTTAAGTTGGAAAAGACCTTTAAGATCATCGAGTCCAATTGCTAACCTGACACTGCCAAGTCCACCACTAAACCATGTCCCTAAGCACCACATCTAGACCAGACTACCCAGGATAGCAGTCATTGATACTGACTTTTTTGCTTTCTCTGTCACAGATCATCAAATTATAAATGATAAAGCCTTGAAAGGGACAGGATAAGAACTGTTACACTAACAATTACAGAGTAAAGATTTTGGTAATGATGTCCATTGGAGCTTTATACAAAATAATTTATCAGGCGTGCAGCACTCCTGTGCATTTGTTCTTCAAAGAAAGATCCCAGAGCAGTGTGATTCATTATGTCAGAATTTCACAATTTAGGAACGCACTATTTGCTTTTTTTCTGCATACCTATACAGACTGGTGGATTGGGCTGCCAGAAGTACCGGTTTTCTACCTGAATGCAGGTTATTCTCTCATCTCCTTGCAGTTCATAGCCAGGGTCACACTGAAAAATGACAGTGTCTCCAGGTTCTCTCCCATCCCCATTTCTAGTTCCATTCATGGGAACACCAGGATCACGGCAGGCAGTAGCTACAGAACCTAGCAGAGAAAGAAAGAAATACATATTTTTTTAAAAGCCAGTTTTTAAATCCATTTTTGCCTCATTATGTTTTTTTGAATCAAGAAGCTCTGCAAATCCAAAATTTTCTTACTCAATGGTAAAATTTTGAGATGTAATTCAACAATCTGCTGCTTCTATACTATTAATTTATACTGTTTATACTATTAATTTTTTCCACCTGCTTGAATTATTGGAAGTGTTCACTTAATCTTTTTTTGGAATAAAGTCAGTGGAGCATTGAAATATATAAAAATAAGATTAGATTTCCTAGTACCCTGGACACTCAGCATTTCTACCTTAGAGGAATTTTTGATAGCAATAATAGAAAGAATGGATTATACCCTTGAACAATGTAGGCTTTTGTAATAATATTAAAGAAATCATCTACACAAAAAATATATATGAACTTAGTCTGAGAGAAAATACAGCTACACATAATGTGTAAGTACAGATTATTACTAAGACACACATACAATCACGACTATGAAAGACGTATGAAATTTACAGATGTTTTCCCCAGATTTAACATATTATGATGAACATATTATTATGTACCAAAATATGTAAGCTTAAGTGGAAAGTAAGCACATCAAT
This sequence comes from Nestor notabilis, assembly GCF_000696875.1. Taxonomy (NCBI): domain Eukaryota; kingdom Metazoa; phylum Chordata; class Aves; order Psittaciformes; family Psittacidae; genus Nestor; species Nestor notabilis. The sequence continues at coordinate 11,292 of NW_009935908.1, forward strand.
GTTTATTTAAGTAAATATTATTTCCTACTTACACTATAAACAGCAACATGTTATATGTATTACAAATAAATAACAAATGTCAGAGCTGCCTATTGAACTAGGCCCACGGAGCTCAGCAACCTGTGTAACCAGTAGACAGCAATGTATTAATCTGAAATATTCACTGTGGTTTTGAAGAACAAATCTTGACCTAAGTAGATTATTTCCTGAAAAAAATGCACAAGTATCTTGTTTTCCAAGATGCAGTTAATAAAAAAAATAAAATAATCAGATTTATAAACTTACGAGGCTTTTTCTGGGGTTGTTTTTCCACACAAGAAGTCATGAGTCCAGGGAAAAAACAAGCATACAAGCAAAAAAACCCACAGAAAAATCAGCTATGACCAGAAGTTAGGGAAACTTTTCCTCCTTATTCCTCAAAGATTAAATAAATTTTTCTTTACAATATTAACTACTGCATAATAAATGAAAGATAATGATAATGATTTTTTTAATACAACCATTGAAGATTTTTTTAAAATTTCAGCGTTAGAAGCAATGATCAAGACTCCTGTTTATATCTTTAAATAAGCTGCTAGGTTTTAATTTAGAAAAAAATATTACTAAAATACGAAATTGCTAAATTTCACTGCACTATACTAGTAGATCTTGCAAATGTTGCATGCAAGGAAATCAGATAGTGGAGCTAGATCACACAGGAATGAAATTTCAGCAAATATGAAAATATTGAATACACAGGCTACATTTAGAGATTAAAAGTTTGCTTTAAGACTAATTTCTGCATTGTAGCACTAGAATGCAAAAGACACATTCTCTGTGCCTACAGAAGAAGGTAAATTCCCAATAAATTTGTGGTTTAGGTTTGTAAGTACTCAATCTCTGAAAGTCTAATTCACAATTTTTCAGAGATTGTTTGGCAATTTGGAAGGCTCTGTTAAGAGCATCCATTCTAACTGAAGGATTTATGAAATAGTCTCACAGAGAAGGTGAGCTATTATTTCAGAACCAACCATGAATGTCATACAGAAATTCTCAATAGGCTGATAAAAAGTAAATTAATGTATTCTGAATGAGTAAAATATAAGAAAGAAAAAGAACCCAGAATGCCATTGAAAGTACCAGGATGTGTGAAATGATATATTTTATTTTTACTTTCTCATAAATAAATAATAATTTTGTTTTGATTTCTCTAAAATGTGGGGGAAACTTTGCTTCTATGTTCCCTGTTTTTAAGAAAGCCAGAATAAAGCTTCCATATTATTGCTACCACATGATATATGATTTATTTATTCACATAGTTGTATGACATTATTTTCAATATCATCAGGAGGTTAATAAAACAGTGATGACTTCTCAGTGCAAACACATTGTAGAGCTGGATTTGTCCCACGGTGCTTGGGATTGTGATTGGGCAAATATAGTTAAAACCCTTGGACAGGTATGTACACTGGACAAGACAAAGATAGATAAGTTAGTGACACATCTCTTGCTCTAAACTTTTAATTTATATCTAGACAAAAATCTTCAATATTTTGTTGCTGTTGTTGAGAGCAAGCACTCCAATCAATTTTGTTTATCAACCTCCATTTCAAAATATACACATACGTCTACAGAGCATTTCAACAAACGTAACTTAACAGAGTTAGGTACAAAATTTGAGCTGTCATTTTAATTTTATTGCCATTTTAAATGGCAGTAGAGGCTTATATGCATAAATAATGGTAGAGGTTTGTTTGCTTGTTTGTTTCGCTTACCTGTTTCCGTAAGCTGTTGTGGAAATAACTGAGCATTGCAGAATTAAAAAAAAAAAAGACCATTTTTAAGCTTCATTTTTCTTTCCTCCTAATTCATTTGAAACAGGTATACATTAGGAGAAGGTATCTAAACAGATTTCCACACTTACAGTGAGATTAAAGCATAAATAAATTATTCCTTTACAGTACTTCTGAAAACCATATACATTTCTTTATAAGCATGTGTCTAAATTCAACTTGCTTTACTAGGAGTGGAATTAATTTACATGAATTTTGGCCATGTGAAAGTTAGTTGTCTTATTAATAGGCCTGTTTCCCAGACTCCCTCTGCTGTCAATATCACAAGGGAGAAACATCTTAGACACTTAGTATTCGCAGGTGATGGAAAAGAAGGAAACATCATCCTGATATATCAATCTTTTTCTACTGAGAGAAAAATCCATATGAGTATTTCATATTGGGCATGTAACCCCTATCTTAAGAATAAATTTGTTATTATAAATTTGGTTTTACTTACTTGATGTCATATATTTGTCTCAAAAAAAGAGATGGACTTTTTTTATTGTTTGTTTTTTTTGTTTAAAATACCAGATCGTTGAAATAAAAATCCTCAAATAAGGAATACCTTGGGCGAGGGGCAAGGTTAAAAATAATGATATAAGAAGGAAATTCTCAGTACTGTATATAATTATAGAACCCATGCATTTCTTGAGAGCTAACATATATTAACCATATATTCAATGGAATTTATAATCACAGCTTTCTGTACTGTCTGCTCTATTCTAGGTTTTGTTTCATATACCTGACTCTAGCCGATCGTTACTACTGTTAAAAAAATTGTAAAACTAGGTTTGTTTGTTTGATCTCAGAGAGGATCTCTATTACAACTGTCTTGATAGGGTGTCTTCTGTATTGCATTCTCAATTCTGTTTGCCTCTTCATTCTGTTTATTTTTTAGTATTTCTTTTCATTATCTACCTTCAGCCTACTTTTTGTCTCCTCTTGAAGTTTCTATACTGTATTACTTATGAAGTGTCTATTCCAGTACAAGAACTGAATATTTTTTTTAATCTGGCACCCCCAAACACTACCTTCATCATTCACCATCAAACTCTGTGGAGTAAGCAAAAAGCTTGGGAATTATAAAATCCCTTATAACTTTGCTATCATACCTGCAATGCAGACTTGCAAGCTTTAGCAAAAGAAATGGAGCAGACTATCACAATTCCCCTTAAATTCATGTATAGCATCTGAAGATGTGACATATTAGAATTGATAGCTAAAGTAAGAAAAGAATACATCAGGTTTTATTCTATTATAATCATTGTAAACTCAGTTTAGAAAAGACTTAAGGTCACACTGTCTTGAATCTAGTCAAGTGTGATTTGTAAATGTAATCAATTAAATTCCTATAAACTACATTTTAGATGGGAAAAAGGCAAACTCTAGAAAGTGTCTATTACCCATTACACAGACCATGACAGGTACAAGAATGACTGTGTGTGGCATAAACCTGTGTATGATCATCTGAGAGAGGGCTTTTTCCTAATAAAGATAGGGAAATGCAGAAACCTATTTTATTCTTTCTCTAGGCAGTGCTAGTTTGCAAGAATTACACTGCAGTCAAAAGATCTGTACTAGATTAAGAATTCCAAGAGATAGTTCTTGACTAAGAACTCCAGCTTCATTATGGGGATTACATGTTCCAAAAGGTGAGAGATTATTAGAGAGATTAGACACAAAAAGATTGTATGCCTTTCTGCATGGTCAAAGTGACAGAAGGTTTTCCAACATTAGCATATCGCACTTCAGAACTCAGTGTGTTTGTGAAATAAAACTCCAGACTGTGTTTTGTTTCACACTGGGGTATGGGTTTGGAGCACATGAATTGATTCCTTTTGGATGAAACTAAGCTGGAAAATAGACTTCTGAATTACACTAGAACAACTCTGAACTAAGAATATTTCTGAATATGAACAGTGTTGCCAGCAGTGTTTCAGCACCAGCTGTTTCAATCTATATACCAGATCCTCTTGGTCTATGTTACTTGCTAATACAGAAATAGCCTAAGGACCCAAAAGTCAGACTTAGTATCTCACATTCCATACAAGATATTCTCAAACATAGACTTTGAATATGAGACTACTGATTCTCCACAGAACCTGTGCCAATGAACAGGCACAAGTAATACTTCCTCTGGAGAGTTACATCTCTTACCCGATTTCTGCTACGTAACTTGAAGGAAGTGGGGCATAATCTTGTTTTGGAGTTTCATATCAGCCAAGCCATGGAAAAAAATCACACACACCCCCAAACTGGTTTGTATTTTTCCTAAAAGCACTCATATAAACAGATGTGCATGTTCTGAGCAGTTGAGAGGAGTATCTTAAGTCATCACCTGACTAGCTATACATGACTTTCAAAACACTCCTGAAGAGCTGCAGAAGACATTAGACCAGCATTCAGTGACATCCAGAAAAGAAATTAAACACAGATCTGTTTACAAACGTCCGTGATGTGGGGTATAAAAACATTTTGTTAGTTTTTAGTAATAAGGCACTGAAATACACCTAAACAATAAACCAGATAATTAAATTATTGCAAATTGGTCATTCCTGCCTCAAAAATAGGAAGTTATTGCAGGGTTCAAAGTTGTCTGGTAGTTCATAAATCCACGCAATTTGATACATGACTCTAATGATCTAAGATGACAGCTCCGTTTTCATGCAGGAAAGATACTTTGAAACATGGTATTAGAAGTGTGACAAGGCAGTAATAGACTCCTTTGATGCTGGGATCAATATACTAAATATGCTGGGATTTCTTGCTGTTAACAGTGATTTCTAAACTTAGTTTTCTAATGCATGCCAAGTCTGGTATCAGTAAAGAGCCTGCATCCCAAACCTGAGATAAAATTACTTCTTTATTGTGATTAATTTGTGCATGTCTTCTTGAGAGAAAAGAAAGAGGAATTTTATTTATTTGAGAATTAGGGGAAGAGCTGCCAGATCCCTTAATTTTAGCTTTGGAAAAACCCACAAAAACAAAAACAAACAAACAAACAAACAAAACTTTCAAATTCGCATCAGCCTGACGCAATCCTGACAGATTGGACCTTCAAAATTCAAGCTGTCCAAGACCCCATGTAATACCTTTACACACATGGACACTACAGTTTCTCTGCATCTCTAATACTGTTTGAGAATCAGGTCAGCCTGGTATTTGCTAACTCAAATTCAATCTTCTATACAACTTCTCCTGAGAAAGAGAGAATAAAATAGCCACAGTGTTTTTATTCAATCTTCTACCAACAGAAACACTGCTGATTTCTTTTTTTTTTGGTCTATTTTTAACTTTGTTTCTGATGTAAATCTAACAGAGATTTAAGAGCACAGCCATTGTAATTCTTAAGTAAATTCTAACTATAGACACAGTCTGTTGATTTTTCATGACTTCATAGAGTCTAAGTTTTTCAGTTATTGTTTGAAGATTAAAATGGGAAAATATTACGAATTAAGCACAGAATTGGAATTTCATAAGGGACAATAAAACCCTTCAACAAAAAAGATTAACATCTTGCACAATCAGGGTTTTTTAGGTTGTCTAGGTTAGTTCTCTGTTTACCTAAACTTTTACCCACATCATTTTAGTCACTTAAACTTGGGTTTCATTCCTCTTAGGTTCTGCAATAGTAAGTAAGTTAGGAGGTTTAAGACAGGACAGGTTTATTTGGCATGGGAAACAAACAAACAGAAAGCCCCAAACAAAAAACCCAAACAACAGAAAAAACAAACCACAAAATTCAGTAAACTGGATGTCGCAGTTTAAGCAGACCACAGTTCCACTCTCTCTTCTAATTTGAAGCAAAAGATAGAATACATATTGATGTGGCTTCTCTCTGACTAGTTCGAGAGTCAATAGCTCTAGGAATGTAATACATAGGCTAAGCTTAGCTTTTTGTTTTGATTTCAAATAATCCTTAGATATTCTAAATGAAATAAAAGCTTGAAAGAAAATAGCTAAATGATTAGTTTAAGTTTCAGTTGCAGATCTTCCAAGAAGACCAGAAAACAAATTAAATTCTTGAATGAATTTCTGGAAGAGAAGGTCCATGTTGAATGTTTGGAACTAGGACAGTAGACTGGGTTGCTTCTCTTCTTAGAATCATAGAATAGTTAGGGTGGGAAAGGACCTTAAGATCATCTAGTTCCAACCCCACTGCCATGAGGAGGGACACCACACACTAAATTATGTTGCCCAAGGCTCTGTCTAATTTGACCTTGAAGACCGCCAAGGATGGAACATTCACAACTTCCTTGGGCAACCTATTCCAGTGCCTCATCACCCTCACTGTGAAGAACTTCTTCCTTACATCTAAACTTCCTCTGTTTAAGTTTAAAGCCACTACCCCGTGTCCTACCACTACAGTCCTTAACAAAGAGTCCCTCCTCAGCGTTCCTGTAGGCCCCCTTCAGATATTGGAAGGCTGCTAGGAGGTCTCCACACAGTCTTCTCTTCTGCAGGCTGAACAGCCCCAACTTTCTCAGCCTGTTTTCATATGGGAGGTGCTCCAGTCCTCTTATCATCCTCGTGGCCCTCCTCTGTACTTGCTCCAACAGCTCCATGTCCTTTTTATGTTGAGGACACCAGAC
>NW_009935909.1:0-6120 GCF_000696875.1 Nestor notabilis
GAGGCTGGGAGCACCCCTGGGTGTGGGGAACCGGGAGCGCTCCTCACAGCGCGCCGGGAAAGGGTCACCCGGAGCGGAGGAGAGAGTTGGATAGGAAAGACGCGGGGCTTGTAAGGGGAGAGGTTCAGGGGACGGCGACAAGAGGCAAGTTTTCTCTCAGAAATGAAATAGGCTGTTTTACTTACAACGGGTGTCGTACCTCAGGCAGCTCCCTGCGCAGAGAGATCCGCTCACTGAGCGCTTCGTTAAAACCATGGGTGTCCAGGCCGAGCTCCCCCGCAGGCTGCAGAGGAAGGGGCAGGAGCTGGGACTCGGGGTCTCCCTCTGCCTTCCCCTCCGGCCGCCTGCTCTGCTGCTTCACCACCCGATAGCCCTTCCTGGCCTTGCTGTGGTTCCTTTTGCCGGTGGGCGACACGACGGCCACGATCAACTCATCCTCCCTCAGGGAGATGAAAGGTGACAGCCCATCCAAAGGGTAATACTGCTGGCTCTCCTCCTGGGTCTCCAGCATCTCCTGGGTCTCTGCAAAGTCCACCTGATACCTTTCCCGGGGGTTGAACTCCACAGGCTGGAAAGTCCCTTCCTTGCTCTGGTTGCTGGGTGGTGGATTCAGCGTCGTAACCATCAGGAGCAAAAAGCCCAGCATCAGCAGCAACAAGAGAAACTGCAGCTTACGTGATCCATATCTGCACTTCTTCCTCAAGAACATACTGTTGGTGACAAAATGATACAGATGGTCATGTTAAATATTGCTCGGATCTTCCTCAGACTCTGGTCCTTGGGTTGCAGCAAAGCTCTGGTTTTCACTATCTGCCAAGAGGATTTTTTTGCTCCCCTCACATTTCACTGATGCCGTTTCGTGCTTTCCTCTCTATTTACAGACAAAATATAACATTCCTATTAATATTGCACTTACTGTGGTGAAACGTAGCATGGATCCAGGGAGAAAAAGTAGATCCTTTATGATACAAAGTCCCAGCTTAGTTAGGAAAGCACATATTTATCTGATGAAAAGAGTAAGCAAAGTTTTGATTTTTTTTCCTTTGTAAATTCTAAGTTAAAAAAAATTCCATTTCTTATAGTTTCCTTCCAGAGTAGATCCTGTTTCTTCAAAGTTTTCAGTTGCTGCCTGGATTGAAGCTCCTTATCTCTGAAAGCAGATCTGACAGCTCTCCCCCGTTCAGAGGCTTCAAGTTAACTGTGATCAACAGATGAGAACTAGTCGGTCCCTGACTTTGTTTCACACATAACTACGGCACTCAGTCAGGAAGCACTTTGCCAGACATAATACAGAGCAATGTGTGCGTCTTTCTCTTGGTCCTAATGCCCTCACTGTTCTTGTTCTATCAAATCTAAACTTTGCAAAAGCTGTGAGAGGTGAAATATAAGAAGCAAAACGCTGTATTAAAACAGAAATCAAGGCATACCACGAATCACTCTGCTTCTGAATAGCCGTATTAAGCTAAGAAAGCAAAGAGCAAGAAGCAAGAATTTTATAAACTGAACAAAAGATGGACTGCACATGATTTATTTAAGGTTAGATTTATTCATATGGTAATGTGCTAGCTGGAGTGTATGAGTACATTTCATATTCACTAAATATTTACAGCTGTAAGGATTTTAACACTGACGTAAGAATGCCAAATTATCACCTGGCAGACTGAAGTTGTCTCCTCATCCATAAATTTGGTATTGCAGGGCAAGCAGTACTTCAAGGTTTTGTTAGTCCAGGAATAACATGTAGAAAGCCTGGGCTGGAACAACAGCTACTGACACTGAAAGAAAACAGCAACTTCTGTGATTAAAAGGGGAGCTCAGTCTCTGAGGTCTGTTTGCTAATATTGCTGGCAAGGGTGCTAGTGGGCAAGGACCGTGACATTTTTTGCTGCAAGATGGATGCTTGTCCAATGGGGAAAGGGATGAGACAGTCCACATGCTTCAGTGTCACATGCCTCTTGGTCTGGCAGAGATCAGGTATGGATGTTAACTCAGGTGTCTCCAACCCTTTTGATGCATGGGATGTGATTTTTTGCATATCTTGTAATATTTGACGAGTCAAAGGCTCCAGCTCAAGGAGGCATGTGATTACTGGAGAACTTCCACATTCACCTTTTGTTATAAAGTATATTTCTAGACATTATGGGTAAAGGAAAAGCCTAAAGACTTTTGCAGTATACTCTAAAGGGAACCAAGGATTTGTTCTTTTTTCCCTTCTTCCCACTCTGTAAGATGTTGTGTAAGTTCAGCCTATGGTTCCTGGTAAACAACTTCCAGAAAAATTAAAAATGAGAGGACACCTACTTTAAAACTAAGTCATGTCCTTCTAGAGGAAGGCTGGAATAGAGCACCTTAAAATTGCGGGGGACATGTAGTGTCTTTCATTTCTGCATGTACTACCCCAACCAATCTTACACAGAACGCCTTGAGGTGGTGTGACCAGTCTGCTGTGTCTTGGCACCTTTCCTACCTCAGCTGTTCTTTAAAAGATGTAATAGTGCTTTAATCATATCTTGGGTAGAAGGAAGATTTAGCAAGTATTTTTATATTTCACCATTGTGCCTGTCTCCCTTTTTTAGCTTAAATTCACAGAAATGTAACATCGCAACCCACCTTCAGCCCGAGAATATTGTATACTCTTTATTGTACTTTTCATAGGAAAAAAAAGTACTGATGTTTTCAATTCAATAGAGAAGCAGCACACATTTGCATTAAAAAAAAAAAAAAGTTCAAAAGCATTCATTTAAATAACAATATGTGTCAGCCATAGAAAGACAAAATGAAATGGAAATGAAGAGACCTGTCCAAGGCACTCTGCAAAAAGCTGGCACCAGTGACTTGCAAAAGGTTCAGTTCCACAGAGTCCTATCATCAGGCACCTGGAAGAAAAGAAAATGAAAGAAAAGCAGAAACTTAAGAGCATGTGGGATAAATGGGAGAATGTATTACTGAGTTTTGTCTTTTTCTTTTTACTTTTCTGATCTACCCAAATGTTTTGATTTAATTTAATTAATATTTTTGCCCTGGCTAAAGTATTATAACAGCATGCTGTAACAACTCTGATCAAGATAATTCTAGCCTGCAGGGGTAACTGCTATATAAATTCTGTCCTTGTATGTTCTGTATTGCTGAGCAAATCCACTTGGGTCAGTTATGTTTCAGCTACAAATGAAAAGAGACCAAATTAACAAATTTACAGCAATCTTTGCTACTTTTAGGACAGAGCTGATACATAAAATTATCACTGAAATGCATGCATATGGAATCTGGCTTTTGACCATTTTAACAAAGAAGAAATGAGCAGTTACAGAAGATGTTTGGAGGTCAGTTTAGTCAATTGGGCATGCAAGTATAAAACACTGAGTGCCATACTTCCAGCAGCATCTATTCCCTGTTCGATATGGACCTGTCTGTTGAAACTTTCTCACAACGATCCTCAGCTTTGCACAAGAAGCCTTCCTGAACCATGTCCCATCAAGCTGCGTGTTTTCCAACCTCATCTCTTAAAAACAGGCCAGGAAAGCATTGTATTTTTCCCACTGCTTACAAAAGAGAGATTGTCTTTCCAGTGGATCAGCCCTTCAGTGCCTGATAGGACATGACTTGTTTCCAAAATGTGCTTGAAGAACAGCTCTGCTTTCTCATCAACCTAGAAGTCAATAAGACCATGTCCATGGTATTTTCTTTCTACCTGTGGTTACTAAGAAGCATGTTAGAAAGTAGGCCCTTCCCTGGGACACAGAGTGGGTTGCTTCTCCTGCATAGCTGTGGGGGAATCTCTCTCCCCTGGCAACCTAGGACACTTTCCTGTACATCCTTTGATGGAAGAGGAAGGAGCACTGCATGTCCCAGGCACTACCTTCAAGCCTTGAGCCACTGCCTTCTTCCCTGTTCCCAGTCTCCTAAGTGCTGCTTCATGCAGGTAGCCCATGAAAGAGGCTGCCCACAAAAGATATTGTCCTTGGACTGTTGTTCTACAGTGGGAGAGGTACGTTACATACAGGTTGAGCCAAATACATTGGTTGAAAGGGCTAACCTCTGGTGCCAGTATCGACCAGTGCCAATACTGTGTTGTCTTTCCTGTTGGTCAACCCATGCAAGTGTTGAAAGTCTTAGTCTCCTCCCAGTCCTGCTCAGTCAGACCCGGTTGTGGAAGGTACACATGCCTTTAGTAAATACAAAGTCAAGATGTATTGACTACTGCATTCTTTTATGCTTGCTCATGCCTCTGATTGATGAGGAAGAAAATATTAACCACCCTTCACTGTTGCAGATTTTGCTCACTAATTGCCAAGAGCTAGAACATGAAATCAAATAATTTTAATTTGAAAAGTATTAGGAAACATAGTTGCCTTATCCAGAGTAATAAACCTTTCACTGTAGTGTAGCTGTTTGTACTTACCCTTTCCTCCCTACCTCATTTTGGCTTGTGCTTTTGTCCAAACCATTCCCCATCACATACTTGTTAAATATTATGTGACATGCTATGTTATCCGTACGTGAAGAAACAACTCATACTTTCAATGTGCAGAGCCCATATTTAACTGCCAGGAAAATAACAAAGCAAGAGCAAAACCAAAGCTGGATGGAAGAAAGAGCGTGTGGACAGGTTGTTACTTACTCTTTAATAAACATCTTGGGTTGATTTACACTCCTATGCCAAAAGCAGATGTGCCACCTTCCATTTAAAGACTCAACATACAGCAGCACTCATGGTTTCATAGCTGCATATGTTATATATGCCACAGCTCTTTGTGCATTGTAACAATGGCTTTATTTGCACAGATATGAAGAAAGTCAGTGCATAAAGTGAGACTAATTACATGGTGAACAGGAACTGTGGTGGTTTTATAACCAAGTTTTTTTTCCCCATTTTTCCCAGGATACAATAAGAAATACACATTTTCAGATTATCACAAGACACAATTTATTTGCAGGTGCTATAGATGTTTTGTGTACTTGGCATTATACCAAATATTGTTCATTCAATGACATTTTCTAAGAGCAAGTTAACAACATTAGAACAAGACTCCTTGGAACTTGATTGTGGAGGCTATTAAAGCTTGATAAAATCTGTTGATAACAGGCAGGGATTTTGGCACTAACATTGTATTTTACAAGATGTTTGCCAAGCTGTCAGTAAAGGAAATGCAGCTGAAATTCCATTTTTATAAGATTTCTGCTCATAAATTATGTGACCAATGTAAAATGGAGCATGGAAGCCATGGACCTTTGTACTGCTTTGCAAAAGCAGTTCTGTAGGCATGAAGGTCAGCAGCAGTTGATGGAAAGTAGAGGGAATATATCACAGGAGTGACAGTTTCTGGATTTACTGCACCACAGCCTCTAGCTGACTCAAAAATGGTAGCTCTCAGGACTTTAAGGGCAGTAGTATGCATTCCGTGCCTGAAATTTACCCTCTAACACAGCCTTAGACAGTTACCAGATACTTGTGAGGGGTGGGACTTTTCATTGTTATTAACCTACCTAGAAATTATATATCTCAAGCACTATGGGCAATACACAAGCCATCACTTCTTTCTGCCTCTTATATTCAACTGCTACTAATATCCTTAAGCTGCAGTTATACCTTCAATCCCCAGTATGCCAACCTGGGGTAATCTGAATCCAGCTCTAAACTGGGACTGGTTTTGGACTATTTTTAGTGTCAACATCCTTTACTAAAAAATCATCCTGTGCTGACCATAAAATCTAACTCACCGTTAGAGACAATGGGGCAGGTTCTTAGCAGGCTCTAAATTGCTGTAGCTGCAGAGGTGAAAATGGAGATAAAAAGGGTTACTCCTCTGGAGTGGCTGGCCTGGCCTCTTTGGCTTTAAAAATGAAACAAATGAGGTAAGGGAAATTGATCCCTCATGTAATATTAACAACATCAGTAGAGTCACTTTAGGGATAAATTCAGCCCTACAAGTGGAAGGTCACAGGAACGAAATCCCCCTGCCTGGGGAACTCTGCTGGTAGTGTTTCACCTGTGGTCAGCAATCTGTTTTACTTCCCCAGGACAGTCCATGAAACCATTTGCAAACAGAGCATCTCTAGAAATCTGAGTGATACTCGAGGCACCTATAGCAAAGCCTTTTTTCCCTACCATGTACTCTTTCC
>NW_009935909.1:6151-102782 GCF_000696875.1 Nestor notabilis
TCTAACTTCACATCTACTCTATTCTGCATACACAGGAGATGGATAAACAGTGTGTGCTTCCCAGAAACTTTAAATACAGACAGCATTTAGAAGTCACAATATTTGTATGGAGAGGATGTTCTCAGAAGAAGTAATTTTAGTTGAAATGGTGTTTATGGTAAGTAGAAAGAAAAAGCTTTAAATGTTCTTGTGTTTCTTGACACACTGTGCATTGAGTGACATGCAGTACATGACTGATTGCACCTGTTTCAATGCAATAGTCATCCACTTGAGCTGAAAATCACCTTTTTATTTCTTTTTCTAAAGTTATGTACCTGTGTGTACTCAGAATAGTAAACAGCTGCTCTATCAATACCTGCTGAATATTAGGGGTTTAACTTATCAAGGAAGTTAGCAGACACTATCATAATTGTGAAAGCCCTGAGGAGAAGACACTGTTCAGTGATGGTTATGAAGAGCAAACAAGTTCACTGTTGCTGGGGAGAGTTAAGAGCTGAGTAAAGCCCAAGTTAAGTCACTGCAGGTGTGCAGCTTAATGAGCTGCAGTTGGGTAGCAGGTGAGCATAAATTGAGAGCACAGAGGCCGTGTTTGGGAATGTTGTTATGAAGGAAGAGCTGGAGTAAATGTGGGGTGCATGTGTGAGGTAAGACTGCAGTAGATACTATTTTTCTGTTTGTTCATCTTTAGTATAATGAAAATACAGAGAAAGTGAGAGTAATATATGTTACTATAGCAGCTGTGAGAGTTGGGCCTATGGCTTCTCTCCATATGTCCCAAACAAGACTTCTATTCTTTAACACTTTGGTAAGAGGAATGTGGAAAATACTCATCTTTGCAAGCCTGTTGCCTTTATTAGTTTTTTCTTTTTTAAATTCCAGTTTCAAAATACATTATATTCATAAGAATTAACACTGAAGTTATGATGTGGTTCAGCTGTGTGTAGGTAAAAATTCACCTCCAGGAATAAAGGACTAGATTCCTTCTCTCTGCCCTGTTGAAATCCAGGGAGAGTGGGGAGAAGGAACGCCTGGGTATTCTATAAAATATGAAGACTTACTGATGTATGTCTTAGAAATGTTTGTTCAGGTATCCAAAGCAAACCCTGTGCTTTTCTTTGCAATTACTTGGGATCACTGATATTCATGTAGAGTGAATAGAAGTAGTATTAAAAAAGGAAGGTTGGCTTCATGCCTAAGATATGCTAGATAAACTAAGTTTAGCTCAAAGATGCACATATGCACTCCCACTGACATCCATGGGAGCTGTGTGTGTGGCCTGTGTGTTTAAAAGCAGGATGAATTTTAAAGAGAAAGAAAGGAAATGTGAAGCATATAGAACTCCAGTCTCTGTATGTGCTATATGTGTGTGTGTAGATATATATGACAATATAAATTTAGAAAATAAAGCCAACCTGGTTAACTCCCACGGCTCACACATCCACATCCTGGATTATCCTACCATCCTGTGCTGTGTGCTCTGGTTTGTGGCAGAGTGACTAAAGAAATCAGTAAAACAACTGCTGAAGATACTTCCTTTTTTGCCTTTTTTTTAACTGGAATAGATAAAAATCTCTTATTCTCACCCCTCTGGCAGTAATAGAACTGAATTCTCTACAGCTGAATTAAGTATATGATTCTAATTTTATTATTATACTTTTAAAACTTGCTATCTATATACATTTTGTTTAACAATGACACTCTGGGAAGTTGTTCAGTAATGGCTAGAAATTAGAATAATTTAAAGGAAATTCTCCAGCAGAAGCAGACTTGCTTCCATGTTGTGACAATCATGGTGAATCCTGGTTTGTTCTGGGTCAGCTACTTTCCCCTGTCTTAAAATAGGAGATGACCTTGATCCAAAGGAACTGGTAAAAAGAAAAATAGTGTCCTTTCCAAAAATAGCCTTTGAAGGTGAGGCATGCAGCTATGAGGAACAGTTGTTATAAGAAAATTCTCCTCATGCCTGTAGTTTGCAAGAGTTGTCTGTGTGATTTTTCTGCACTTTCTTCTATTCTTGGCAGAAATAGGGATTTTTGGAAACTAAGCTAGAATAGAATTGTCATAGCAATGGGTTAGATCTCTAGAACTTCTGACTCCTTGGCAGCTTAGGAAAAGGGGCAGAGGCAGCAGAAGGTACAGGCTGTGGTCACTTCTGACTGTCAAACAAGAAGCAATAGGAATAGACAGGAGTGGCTTAATTGCTCCAATACCAGGCAAGACAAATTGTTAATAGGCACTGATAAATCTTTTAAAAGATATGCCTATGAAAATACCATTTGGTTTGTAAAGGTCATTCAGGCAGGGATTTCTGGCTGCCAAATGCCAGGAAAACTAGTATCATTCACCCACCAGACTCTGGATGTACTTTGAGCTGCACAAGAACATAAACTGAGATGCGTGACTATTATTCCAGTTTCTCTGTGTTTGTGACTGGAGTGAAAGTTTATTTCTCTTAACTGCTGTATATGGTATAAGACAATTGATTTTATTCTCTCCCACTGATTCCTTTCCTCTTCATATTAAGTCTTGAGGTGTTGTTTTGTTTTGTTTTTCCTGTTTAGGAGAAAGTCTCTCTAGGCACAGATGGGACGCTTGGTTTGTGAAGGTGGTTATAGCAGATGTGGTCTGAGAAGCCAGTTGGCTGTTAATACTCACAGAAATTGAAACAAATGATAGAGCTGTTAAAGGGGGAGAAAAGGAGAGTTCAGGAGGTAGGCTTGCAGTTAGTAATTTGAACAAAGCCTTTGTTCAAGTTTCTGGAGTGCTTCTCAGAAATCATACTCTTGGCATCCATACAACAGAGCTTGAAAATGCTAAGTAGACAGTTTTGGTAGGAAGAGTACTATTTTTGAAGGTGCATACCTGGAGATGGTGTCATTTTTGGAAGAGCCTGGCGACTGTAGATTTGTATCATTGTATGGGTACTCAAACCTGGTCTGTTCTTTTGGTAGAACTAATATTTCTGTCAACAGCCTCCAAAGAAAATAAGCTCAAGTGAGCCTTGGGACGCTGTTCTGGAAAAGAGCGATTCAGAGATTCTGCACCAAAGGGGAAAGAGGGGGAGGGAAATTCTCTGAAGTTAATAAATAGTCCTGCAGGATTCTCAGGCTTTTTCTTATGTAAAGAAAGTCGTCATGCAGGGGAAGAAATCATCACTAGAATAAGCTTGTTCAGCTTAGAGAAGAGAAGGCTCGGGGGAGACCTTATAACAGTCTCTCAATACCTAAAAGGGGCCTCAGGAAAGATGTAGAGGGACTTTTTACAAGGGCATGTAGTGACAGGACAAGGGGGAATAGCCTTAAGCTGACAGAGGGGAGATTTAGATTAGATATTGGGAAGAAATTCTTCCCCGTGAGGGTGGTGAGACACTGGCACAGGGTGCCCAGAGAAGCTGTGGCTGCCCCATCCCTGGCAGTGTTCAAGGCCAGGTTGGACAGGGCTTGGGGCAACCTGGGCTAGCGTAAGGTCTCTGCCTCTGGCAGGGGATTGGAACTGGATGATCTTTAAGGTCCCTTCCAACCCAAACCAGTCTGTTATTCTGTGAATTGTGGGAGGTTTCTGATTGGGATCAAAGATGGTGAGAATTTGGCACTGCCACATCTGAACCCAAACCCACCAGTCCATGGCCTGGTCAAGAGTAAAGATCAGCATCTGATTCTGAACCTGGTCCACTGGATCATCATCTATTAAGATGCTCTATCACTTCTACCTCACAGTAAATCTGTATTCCCACACAGCTATCTGGGTTATAGAAAGGCTGATCTATAGTCCTGAAGCATCTGAGAAGCCACACACCAAATGCTGGAAAAGTGGCTCACAATTTTAAGAGGAATTCTTCAAGCCAGAGAGTAAAGTGTGTGTTCAGGGGGTGCCATTAGACTTCTGGAAACCATCACTCAGCAGTATATGAGCAAAAATAACAAGTCTTTATAGTGGTTTTAATAAAGTGCACTTTATAGCAACTTTCATCTTCAAAGAATGAACCAAATTTATTGTTGGTATAAACCCACTGGGACTGTTGAAGATGAAGAGGGGAGCACAGTTACCCCTTTACTAATCAGGGTCATGATTTCACAGGACTATTATTTTGTACCTTGTCAGTAACTGTTACAAAATCTGGGAGGCTGCAGTACAAATTTAGCAGCAAAAGGCAAACTCAATCTTGTGACTGCAGGCTTAATGGCCATCATTAAGTATAATATATATGCATAGCTACAGTACACTTTTGCCAAGTTTCTGGGAAGATCAGTTAAGTAACTGACTACAGGAGTGTAAAATTTATACTTCATCTCACTAATGACTAATTTTATTCATGCTGCATGCAGTATGAAAGTCTGTGGATCATATTACATACAAAACTGCACCTCATCCTCCTTCTCACCCTCTTGCACAGCATCGCTTTTGGTGCTCAAACTTCAAGGTATGGAACAGGAAACACTGGATATCATACAGGCACCCACAAAGGAGCAATGCATTTATGCCTGTTAGCAAAGCAAAGGCCTTTGGAAATGAGGACACAAGCAAGCTGGCTTGTATGTTTTATCAGGGTATGGAGAACATTTCTTCCATGCTTCCTCAGTCATTTTATGGTGTGGAAAGGGCACAAGGCCAATAAATGAGGCTAGCTCTCTGTTTGTTTTCCCCTTGGCCCTGCATACTGGAAGTGCAAGCTAATGCATTTTGCTTGGCTCCTGCAAAGGAGTTCAAGGATCCCCTCTTTATCTGAGCAAGCTTTGGAAAAATTTGTCTGCATTTTGCTTTCTTAGCAGAAGCTTCACACAAAACTCCATTTGGATTGCTAATGGCTGGCAAACCAATGTGCTGGAATGTCTCAGATGTGACTAATCTGTGTTACACCTCTGATGTTTTATTTGGGAGGGAAAAAAACCAACAGGAACACTAGCAAAGCAAAGGAATAAATTTAACATTAGGTGCTTAAATACAATATGCAGAACCATTAAAGCTAGATGTGAAACTCATTACTGCCAGTAATGGGAGTGATTCTTTTGGAAAAGAATTGGTCTTGTTTCATTTAACTTGTATGAATTCTTGGTGGAACAACTGTTGTCCATGTAAAAGTAGCTAGTTAGTGTGGCACTTAATATTATAGAATCACAGAACCGTTTGGGTTGGAAGGGACCTTAAAGTGAGCTCTTTTGTAAAGCTGTAAAAGAAAAGTAACCTAGCAGCTAGATGTTGGTGGAACTGAGTGGTGTAAACACCTGTAGTTCTGAATGACATTTCCTTGATAAGAGAAATTTTACTGGTGGAATGGGTTGCAGCCAGAACATCCTTTCTACAAAAAGTCTCAAAATGGCTAGGACATCTCAACATAGTAGGATGAGAAATCTGTCACTACTAATCCTCCACTGGTTCTTCTAAATATGGGCTCACAATAGAGCTTTGAGTGCTGCAGAAAGAGCTTGTGATGCACTGTTACCCACAGCTCAGTGTGGCTCTTAACAGCTACAGAAAGATAACTTGTCCTCCTGAAATTTTAATATTTACTTGCTGTCTGATTTATTTTTTTAATTTTTTTTAAGCTTTTGCATGGATGAAAGTGATGTTTGTAAGGAGTCTGTATCCTTGTGGACTAGGATCTGGTTCTAGATGTGTAAGAACAACCCAAGGGCCTGTTAGTCTCTGGGGTGTGCTCTGCTATTTACTATGTGATCTGGTTTCCTGAGAAACATCGTCTGTATTGCTCCTGGATAAAGTCCATTTGTGCCACGCAGTGCCATGCCAGGGTGGGTGGCTGCCACATCCACCTTGCCTTATTGCCCATCTTGCAGAATGAATGGCCTTATGCCTGATTCTCTTGTGCCTTTTCTGGAACAAAAAAACCTTTTAGTTTTTTCACACACCAAGTTCACTCACTGTGATGATTTTTCTGTATGACTCCTATTTAATATCTTGTGAAAAAAACAGACACTTGGGTCTCATCATGGATGATATGTAAGGAATCGTTACCAGGATACTAAGAGATGCTGGGGTTCCTAACCAGTTTCAGTGCTTCATTTTGCCTGTTTATATCTCTCTAAATCCTCAGCAACTCTAACATGAATTTGTAACATTGCAGATACTTGTTTTCAACCTTCTAACAAATAAAGTGTCATCAGGCAACTAACTATTTTCCACTGGTATCTTTTAATTACAAGTATTAAATATGGATTGCAGTCTCATTCTATAGCTTTTACAGTAGGCATTTTGTTTTGACACCGTTTTCTATCAAGCCCTTAATTTGGGGTGATAGGAATTGCTTGTTACCTTTATAAATTCACACTTTATTGCAAATGATTTAAACTTATGCTTGCTAAGCTGTAGCCTACTGTCAGACATCGTCTCAGTTGTGCTATTTCTAATGAAAATGGTTTTCACACTCTGCTGTAGTGTGGTCATTTTGTTAATGATTTGCACAAAGGTGTAAGACAAGTATGTATGGTGTTTTTTCTCCCCTGCTGATATAAAAAAGTATTTGCCCATGTTGCTTTTGAAGCAAAGATAGGCTTATTTACCTGAGCTGACCTCTGGTTTTTTGGAAATCTTGCCAGGTTTCCTTTGTGTCTCTAAGTCCAAAAGAAGTCTGCTTCATTTGTGGTCTGGGCTCTGGCTGATTAACTCTCTCCTCAATGAGAGTGGGTATAGTGCATCAACTGGTACTTAACAGTATGGTCTTACTTACACTTACTTTGCTAGTGACTCAACTAGGCTCAGGGACATCCATACTATTTCTGATTTTTTTAGATCATTCAATTTGCTTCCTTCCTAACCCCATTCAAGAGATCTGATTGTCTCTTCAGTCATGGAGTTCTTAGCATTTTTTTCTTCTGCAAGTTTCAGGAGAAAAGTTTCGGGGAGCTGAGAAAAATCAGATCTGGATCCTCTGCCATGTGTCATGCCAGGGAGCTTTTTTATCTTCTTAGGTAGAGTTTCCTGGTTCAAGCAGGAATATGCAGTGGGGGAGGATTGGGAAGGATGGCTATTGTTTAGGTTGAAGTCTTTATTATGTCATGTTCTCTGTATGTTCAAGACAAACATTTGTACAAAATTGTAATTAGAGCACCAATCTTTTACCCTCCCTTAAGTTTGCAGATCACATCCATGGGACTTCATTTGTTGAATCCTGTTTCTCTGTGGAAGATGTTATCTTTTCGGTCTGCTCAAAGGATTGTCCCAGCAGCTGCTCTCTCTTCTCAGACAGTTATTCCTTCAGGAAGGTGCTGTGCTTTGAATGCAAACAATTATCTCTGGCCATGATATTGTCTAATCCTTAAAGACCTTCATGAAGAAGATATTTCACTTAGCAATTAGAGCCTCAAACCTAGGAGCAAAGACAATCTTGGGATGCAGAGTTCATGTCAGAGGTTTTAATGCATGGCTACTACTTAACCAGTTTTGCATATTGACATTCAGTCTTAGTGGGGTGTTTAGTTCATTTTTGATCTTGCCAAAATCTTCCTTGTATTTTGCTGCCTTGGGGAACATGACAGTGATACTTGTTACAGACGAATGTCTTAAACAGATGGTTTTGACCTATGGGAGACAATTGGTGAAAATAAGCCTGCAGTGAATATTTAGACCTTAGTAAAAAGCAGCATAGAAAAATGTTTCTCCTGTCCGGAGGCTTCCCTATTACATCATAGGGGTGATGGATTGTCTGGAAGTGGGAAGGCTGTTGAAATGCTGGGATATAACCTGCTTGATTATGTTTATAGAAAACACCAGCATTAGCTGCATCTAATCTTTGTTGCTGTTGGTCTAAATGGCTCAGTGCTTCATCCTACTACAAAAGTCTGGTTTTGCTCAAATGTGGTGTGCCAACATCTTCCTTATTTCAAGGGCAATTTTGTGGGAGTTGGGAGTACTGCTTGGATACATTCCAGGTTTTAAAAATCATTCAAGAGTTCAGAATGCTTCACTGACACAGTGAGGTTGTGGGACCTGCTTCTGTCCTTTTATATGCAGTAGTTGTAGCCAAAGGGCAAGTTTTGGCTTATCCTGCAGAACCAATACGGCTTTAAATTATGACTTTTCTCCATATTAATGTAGCCACTATGCCATTTATCAGACCTGATGACTCTGTGGATACTGCCATATCTGGTTTTGACACTTAGTTTTACTAACCATTTTTCCTAGATGAATTGATACTACTTGGAAACATTCAATTGGGTGCTTATCTTGTCTACTGAGTTGCTTAAGTTGCAGATGTTTAAGTTGTGTAAACCCACTGTAGTTTGCACAGCTATTAGAAGGCACAATGAGATGTCTGTACAGCTGCAGTATGACTGTTGTGATGCTTGAGAAGTATAAGTTATGATAAGTTAGGTTTGTTTTCACATATCAAAGGGTGTTTACAGTGACTGTAATCTTTAAAATAAAAATGAGGCTTAATGAGTTAATGGTTGACACGGAAGTAACGGGGGGAAAAAAGGAACATTGCAGTGCTACAATAGCAGAGTTGAAGTGGAGTTGGCAACTCGATTTCATATGGAAAATTGTATTTCAGATTTTGATTTACCATATAAATCAAGAATAGGAAAATAACAGTCACATGATGATACTGGATGCTTAGTAAGAGAGACAGCTAAGGCAGCGCAGTATGGCTTGCCTGCTGTTTCAGTCTTTGTTTAAATTGCCTGCCTTCACTTGTTAACATTCAGAACAGCTATTTACTGAACTCTTAAAAGATATTTTGTATCTCTAGCTCTTACTTGGCATATCTGCTGACACTTTTGATCTGTGCTTATATTAATTCATATTTTTTTGTTCCATTTGAGAGTAAATTATTTCATGCAAACCCATCATAAATGTGTTATTGTAGCCACAATCATCTAGGGTGTAAGGGAAACAAGCCTTACCTCCTCCTGTAAATTGGAGCTTTCTTATACAATTAAATGGCTTGATTTGCTCCCATCAGATTCTTTTTTTATTATTATTTTGACAGCTGAAATAGTTTGATATATTATTTTTCTGAATAATGTATCTGATTATTTTAAGAGGGGTTGTGTTTTTTTGCACATAAATGAAATCCCACCACAGCAGCTGTAGTTCTCCTTAAAATGCTAGCTACATAGCAACATGTTCAATGTTTAATTAGCCTTGCCATGTTATTACCATCTCTTTAATATTCACTCAGAAATACTTGGCTGTTAAAATGTAGAAAAGCTAATGTATACATGTAGCTTATTTATATGCATAAATTAGTGGAAACATGAAAAATACAAATGAAAAATGTAGGCTGAATGCCCAGATAATCTTCTTTGACAGCCAGCTTTGCTAGACTGTGGAATCAACCCTCCTCACAGGCAGCCTCGAGCACCAGAAGATACCCTGTGGCATGCAAGGGACAGAGATCTGGGTTTGTCAAGCTCTGGGCTGGGTGAGCTGACATTATTTGATTACCAAGGTAGTGGCCTCAATGCTGGCAGCAGTGCTCAGATGCTTGCCTTGTGAAAGGGTTGAAGTTTGCTGACTTCAGGTAACAGCAGAGAGTCTTCATACAATAAATTCGTATGTTCAGCTTGAGTTTACCAAAGCTTTTGTCACTTGGTGAACAACTGTTGTTTGCAACCTGCCTTTATCTCATTTTGCTTTCCCTAGATCAATTAGGGAACAAAAGAAAGGAGAGTAACTGGGGCTAGTGGTTCATGAATTGCACAAGTGGTATTTAGATGTGGCCACAAGCAGACACCTCTGGAGAATCAATGGAGAAAAACACTTCCCCTAAAGCCTGATATAAAATGAACTGGGGATAACATTGTAGGCAGTGAAATGGGAGAATGAACATATGGCAGGGGGGTTGGAACTGGATGATCTTTAGGGTCTCTTCCAGCCCAAGCCATTCTATGAAAGGGTTGGGCTTTACATCACAACTTCCAGCTCACTGAGAGGGAACTTCCCTGACCTTTAAAACTCTGTCAGGTTTCTTGCTTCAGATGCCTGTGATATACCTCTCACTGCATTCACTCCTCCACTCTTAAGCACTCCATAGGAGAGGAGATGATGACTGGCTGAAGTGAAATGGAAATAGTTATCCTTTCTTGGAATTTTAAAGGCACGAGGACATGCTTGAGGTATTTACTTTTTTCCTCCTGCTGTTCTTTTTGTATTGCCCTTCTTCCCCTCCCTCTTTTTCCCTCTGATAGGAGTTGCAGTGGAAGAAAAATGGGAAAATTCACTGGATTTCTTTCCAAAGCAAAAATTAAAGGACATAAGAACTGGAAAAAATCCAAACACGAAACTCCTTTGTTTCTCACTGCATAAATAAACAACACATAGTGGCAGACAGTCAGAATGGCAGCTGAAGTACTCACAGGCAGCTTGACATTTGAAATTATGTGCTCTTCATATATATTGCAGAGGGGCTAATTGAATCCTTCTATCTCTGTTATATTCTGAGAAGAAAGCTTCATCCACTTGGATTCTGGCAAGGTGGCAAGTTCACTGCCTTAATTTCTAACTTTTGCTTTGTCCATGTTCATAACTGCTTAACTATAATAAAAGACAAAATGTCAGTGTTGGGTCTTTACTTTTTACTCAGCTGCCCTGACTCATAAGGCACGTTACAGTATGTCGAGGAGTTGTATCACTGAACACAAGAAGCTCATTCGAAGATCCTGTTTTGAGAAGAATGGGAAGGTTTTGTCAGCAAAGTGCAAGGCTAATTGGTGTCCATTTGGAGAAAGAAGAACAATAAATACTATTATTACATGCATTTATTAGTGTGACCTTGGAATGCCTCTGTCAATTGCATGCAGTTATTTGCTTCCTGCTCTCTGGAGACAAAACTCCGCAAATGTTCCCACACTACTGTTCGACAAGGCATAAATGTGGCACCCGCAAGGCAGAGACACAGACTGTTATCCATACAGGCTTAAGCTGTACTACAGCCAAGGCTTGCTGTCATGTCACTGATATATTAAATGCCAGGCAGTTGAGAAGAAGAAACTGTTACTTCATCCATCTTTGTGACTGAATGCCCTTGCATCCCTTACACCTTGTTTATTCATGAGTATTTGGAGACATTCCTCAGTGTGGACTGTGTTGCAGCATTTTTGTCATCTTGGAGTTTGCTTCTTGTCCACTTAGTCCATTAAGCATCTTTGCATTTAGGGCAATGCTGTTTGTTACTTGGTTCACACCAGCCTGTTTTAGGGAAAACTGTAGGAACTATAATTAAGGCAATAAGTGCGAAGAGGTGGGTGAGCAAGAGGCAGGGGAGAGAAGGATGGCAAGAGCCCCCATTGAAATAGGCTTAAGAAACTGTGAAGGGAAAGGGATGGACAAATATTGCTGGAAAAAGGGATGGGGGAAGAAGCCAAAACCAACCTCCTAAAATAGAAGGCTAGAGATGATGGAAAAATGTGCATTCCTTCATTAGTATGTAACATTTGTAGGGCAGTTTCATTCTTGGGTGGTGGTGAGACATGACTGATTACTGGTTAGAGAAAATGAAAGGGAAAATGGGCTGTAATGGCTCAAGTTCAGGAATAAAGGAGCTTGGCTCCCTTTCTGGTCAGCCCAGTGATAACACTGACAACTCTGGTTTTCCTTCCCTACCTATTCCCTAATGTAATCAGAGTGGCCCCAGGTGATCAAGTGTGGACAGGACTAGTAAGACTTGTTTCATTTCAAACTGCTGTGATTTCCTCCTAGAATTGTTATCAAATCTTGTAATCAACGAGTCTGTATATTTATACATTATCTGACATCTAAGATTCATTCTGGTTTTATTTCCAGCTATTTTGGAAAACCTTAATACACTTATATAGATAAAATAGTCAAATTACCACACACAATTTCTAGCTTGCTTAGTGGAGACTGAAGGGCTTAGTATTGAAAAACTATAGGAGGGGTCCAAGAGTGTCAGGCAGGCAAGGAATTCAAATAACCACATTTAATGCATTTCAGAGTTATTTGCCTCCAAAGTTTAAAACTGGCTTACAAGTACACAGTAGTGTTTAGTCCTCATCTCTGATACAACATGCTGAGATAAGTTGGCCTCCTGGCTGAAGGACAGCAGATGCCCTGCTCTTTTTCTTGCTCTGTAATAATGACACAAGTATTTAAATAGAATATTGGGTTAGAAACTCCCACAGAATAAAGTGTACCCACTGAAAAGCAGAGCTGTTTGCTCCCATTATCTGCCTTGGCATGCAGATCTAGGGCATGGTTGTGCTGCAGTTGGGAAGCTACCCTCCTGGAAGAGTGAAAGTATTAGTCTGAGACCAGGCAATAAGCTGTCTTCCCTCAAGCACGAGCAAAGTCAAAGGCAGGCAGTGAACTATGTTTCAAGTGTAACCTCAAACTATGCAGTGGGACAGGGGAAGACATGGATACCTGTAATGTCTTCACAGCACAGTGAGGAGCAGATGATGCCTGCAGCTTGTAAATGCTTTGTGCCAGATCTGGAAATGCAAGTGCTGGTGCATCACATCAAGTTAGTGCCAGGTGGCTACAGAAAGTGGAATACAGCTCTTGAGTGATGTGGAACATAATGGGTGGAAAAATCAGTTGAACAGCTCCAGTTCTCATAGCCCCATGCAAACCAACAGATCCTTCACCATATGATTGGAGGCTGGATTATTTACTGTGAGGACGCAATCCTTTGATGTCTCTATTGCTGCCGCTTTTCACACTTGCCCACGTAGTGGTGAGTAGCAGGGTTTGTCAAAGAGGGCCAAGAAACGGCCTTGAGCTTTCCTATGCCACGTATCGCTGATCTGTGAGCTGGTACTTGAGCAGAGCAAGTGGAGGGCTGGATCGTGTTGGCTGGGGGCCTCTGTCCCACCTTGCTTGTGTGGGCTGCTGTAAGCAATGTGCTGCTTGGAATGGATGTGGAAGAGACTTTCAGGACAACTGAGCTGTCAGTTCCCATCCCTGCACAGATGTCCCTGGTGGTGTCCCAGTGAGGAAAATTTAGTCTTTTTGGACTAGGCTAGCTATGTATGGAGGCTGACCTTCTAACCATACACTTTGTGCGCCATATCTCTTGTATATGCCAAGCCCCATCAAAGCAGCATGAAGTGGAAAGTCTTTACCTACTTGCTGGTTCTCTTCCACCATATTTAACATGTTAGTATGTTATAATGATGTTCTCCTTGGCATATCAAATACTATTGTGGTATTTTCATGTTCTTTTCCTGATTTAACTGTCTGGGCTGGATTCTGATCATGGTTACAAGGAGCTGCTCTGGATTTAGGTCATGTATATTGTAAGTGAAATCCAGCTGGGAGGCAGAATGAATATTATACTTAGCTGAAAAGCATAAGCTTAAGTGTACCCACAGAGAAGCCACAACTTGTCAGCTCTAGAATCACAATAAATTGGGTTGATTTAGTGCTGGGAAAACTATTTTTTTTGTTGTTACCAAAAACGTGAAAACAAAACTTGCCACGAAAATAGCAACCACTGTTATTCTGGTGCAGACAAAATCAGTGCCAAATCAACATCAGCAAGTAGGGAAAAAAAATGAAATGCATATTTAGAAAATCATTTACTAGAAATGAAAGTTTATGCAACCAATAAAAAGTGACTCATCCATACTTCTTCCACCCCAACTGCAGACCGATGTTCCAAAAATCTTTCCCAGAATTAGTATGTAGAGATCGTTTGTTAGTTGAAATCTGTATGAAAGTTTAAAACTCAAGCGCAGGCAGCTACTGCTCAGAGGGTTTTATTCTTTCATCCTACTAGATGCGTTATCCATAAAAAGGATGACCACTTAGATCAAATGGTCTGTAAATGGTCCATGAAGATTTCTGGCCTGTAAATCAACTGAAGTAATTATCCCTTTCGTAATGGCATTGGATTCACTGGCATGTATGAAAGTAATGCCTGTGCAGCATATTTGAAGGCTGATTGCGCCATACAGCCCTGCCCACTGCCAGAATAAGCCTGCCAAACTAAAGAGAGTTGGGCATTGGTGGGCTACAACTTCCTCACCAGTGTTTCTATCATCCTCTTTACCCCTGTTGTCCATGGAGTTGGTGTATTTGTGGCTCTGTGCAGCCATCAGTAGTGGTATGTTGATTGTTCAATGCTGCCTTTTGTGTCTCCTATTATTTAATTTCCTAGAACAAGCAGCTCATGTGAGTCTAATCCCTCAGCTCCTCATGAATTGAAGGTCACTTATTAACAGGCTTTTCAGGGTCTATTCCAAAAACATTGCTAGAAAGCTTTTGTTATATATTTCATTATCATTATGCAATTATGTTAGTCATGCAATATTATTTTTTTAATAAGCCACCAAGTGTTACAGTGAAAAAGATAATCCTCATGCTCAACACCATACTTCTAGGACACTACTTTTGTTGTTCTAAAGAAATGATGCATATAAGGGTTTTCTTTGGAAACAAATTTGAAGTATCAGGGGTTAAAAGATGTTCACTGGTTCAGATGAAAACAAAAGGACACCAAAGACATCAGTCCTAACAGATTAGTTCATTAAGAAGTACTGATAAGCCCTTGACTATTGAGGTTCTTCATTCTAATATGAATCAGACAAAATGATGATTTTTTTTTCTTTTTATGAGCAAAGCTGTCTTCAATTGGTGAATCTTCTAGTTTTTCACTTTCTAGAAGGAACAAAAGCCAAAAGTTGGACAAAAGTCCAACTGAGGTAAGACTTGGTAGGTAATGCATCCACACAGCAGGTGTATTTTATCTAAACCTCATAAATATTTTATATGATCCTTTGTATAATTACTGCGTACGCTTAAACCCCCAAACCCTCATGAATCATTTATACAAAATAGATAATACAGAACAGGGAAGGAACTGGCTTAATTTCACAAACAGAACACAGCAGGTCAACTACTGATACATTGAAAAGTGGCTTTTTCTGCTGGTGTAGAATACTTCTCCCATAAACAAGGTTTAACCAGTGGTCAGCAAGAACCAAAAAAGCAGCAACAGGAAGAGTGAAATGAGTCAAAATACAGCAGAATACACCTATACCAAGTGTCACCTAAAGATCTAGAGAAATGTCATTTTTGGATTTTTAATATATGATTGAACTGGTATCTCTGCATCAGGCCGACTACAGCGGTGTAAGAGAGCAGCTGTGTGAAGAAGCTAAGAAAGCAATCATCATCTGACTGCATTGCCTTGAAATTTCCTGGCAAACACGTTCAGGTGTATTGGCCAACAGCAAACTGATCAAATCATGGTGGTTTTTTGTTTTGTTTTTTAATATATGAAGTTTCCGATCTAAGTCGCTTCATTTTCTATTTGTGTTTGTTCCAGGTGGCGGGATTTTGTGAAATGAGTATTGAATTTCTAGCTTTTTATACCAAATTCTTATGTGGCTTTTAGTGTTGGTTAGTCTTGATGTGACTGATCCTGAATTCTAACCTGATGTTGTGCCAGATTTGCTATATCTCTAAACCCTTTCTAAAAATTGAGTGGATGGGATGTTGTGGAGCATTCTCTGAAGAGGTCTCTGCATGGTAAGGAGACTATCTACTCTCCTCCCACTCTAAACAAGAAAATTCTAGGCATGAATACACTTGATGTGTAGTGTTGGGAAATATTGTGCATTGAGTCACTGCAGCAACTAATTATCTTAATATTCTGGTCCTTTGCTACATACAGTCAGTGATCACTTTATACCTGTTATTTCCTTGAACACGTATTCAGCTGTAGACCACAGATTATTTAAAATCAGAGTAATGTAGGCCTTTCCCATAATAATGCTCAAATCACAACAGACTTTTGCTTAGCCTGTGATGATAAGCTCAACATGAGTCAGCAGTATGCTCTTGCAGCCCAGAAAGCCAACTGTATCCTGGGCTGCATCAAAAGGAGCGTAACCAGCAGGCTGAGATCCTGCCCTTCTACTTCCCTCTTGTGACACTCCACCTGAAGTATTGTGTTCATCTCTGGAGCCCCCAGGATAAGAAGGACATGGAGCAGGTGGAGTGAGTCCAGAGGAGACCATGAAGACAATCAGAGGGCTGGAGCATCTCTCCTATGAAGACAGGCTGAGAGAGTTGGGCTTGTTCAGCCTGGAGAAGAGAAGGCTCTGGAGAAACCTTATAGGAGCCTTCCTGTACCTAAAGGGACTTACAAGAAATCTGGAGAGGTAATTTTGACAGGAGTGTGTAGTGACAGGACAAGGGGGAATGGCTTTAAGCTGAAAGAGGGGAGATTTAGATTAGGCGTTAGGAAAAATGTTCTTCGTTATGAGGATGGTGAGACACTGGCACAGGCTGCCCAGAGAACCTGTAGCTATGCCATCCCTGGAAGTGTTCAAGGCCAGGTTGGATGAGGCTTTGAAGTGGAAGGTGCCACTGCCCGTGCTGGTGGGGGATGGAACTACACTATCTTTAAGGTCCCTTCCAACTCAAACCATTTTATGATTCTAGGACAACAGAGCATCTGCTGCATGAGTTGCAGTCTCATTTCATGTTCCTGATGTTTTTGTCTAGGTAGGAGTGGGAAGAATAAGCTGCCAGGTGAAGTGAGATCATCTCATAGGGAAACAAATAGCAACCCTGGAACAGTGGCATGAGCAGAGGACTGTAACCAAGACATTTCCAATGCATTTTTTGGTGGATTTTTCTTCTACCTTTCTGCTCAGGAGCAGAGTTCAGGGCCTGCACTCAAAGACAGCACTATTACTATTCTAATTTAACTTTCTTTGCCCTGTTTTTCCTTCTTCTATTCCTCTCTTACTTGTTTGGGTTGGAGCTTGTTTGGAGCAAGGACTGTGTTGATGCAAAATGTAGCCTGTGGGTCTCTATGTTTACAGGAGACTCTGGAGGCTGGTTGTAATTATATCACTTTCTGCATAATTCCAGTTCCTTTAAATTTTTCTTCTATTTGCAAAGTCCTTGGAGAAGTAAAACCAGAAAACTAACCAGGATTTTCTTCTTTTTTCTTTGCTCTGGCTGATTTTTCTTCTGGCTCTGCTCCCATGGAGGTCACTGGTGGGCTCTTGACCACTTTGGTAACCCCAAACCCATTTAAACCCATCTGAGCTGGAAAACAGACCATCTCTGAATGGAAAGCAGCTAGCAACAGCACACAGCATGAGAGTCTGGTGAGGAGCAGACACCAGGCAGCATCTGAGCAGCATCGAGTATCCCTGTGCCAGTGTAGGGGCTAGTGCTGCCCGAGGACTCCCTAAGGGGAGTCCTATGGATGTTGCGGACATGCACTATAGTAATACAGGATATTACACAGCATTGCAGACCTGCATGGGTGCAGACAGTCCTGTGCTTGGCAAGTGCCTGTCTGGCAGTGATAGCTGAGCTCTTACTCTGATTAGCAGAAATGCTTTCCAGAACTCTAACATGAGTTTAATAAGGACTTAATAAACGTTGGTTTGGATAGATTTTGGTTAAGGTTAGGTCTAATTCAGTCCCCCTTTTGCAGCCCAACAGGGGACTCACAGAGACTGCTTTCTGACCCTAGGTGTTAGCAGATAGCTTGTGCTCTACCAACAAATTCCCCTAAGGGAAGATCTGAACATGAGGCCCAAGAGCAATGTTTGTACGTTGTCAAGGCTCTATGTGCCAGGAGAGTTCTGGCTTTCCACAGTGTCTGCTCCATATTCCCCTGATCTCCTCAATGCTGCCAGCCTTTGTAATGGCTTTGAAATAAGGTAAGCCCTTGGCTCTTCTCCACTCTTCAGCTTTGGCTGGCAAACCCAGCATACCTGTTAGATTCACTAAACAATACTAATGGGAGGCAAGGGTTTAACCCTTCATAGTAAGCCTCAGTCCTGTGGCACAAATAGCAGCTGGACAAGTGAGTTTTTCAATAGTAAACAAGATTATCCTCATCGCTGCAGGACAGGGTGCACAGCAGGAGAGCTATGATTCACTTAGCAAAAGTTCGGCTCATATTTGCACCACACCTCAGTTCCTGAGGTGGTTTTCAAAGGAACAATGTCTCGTGTAGCTGGAGTTTTCAGATTCCCTAAGAAACTCTGTGATTCCTCAGACTTGCTGTCACCCTCTTTTAATAACCTGGAGTCTTTCAGGTTCCCTGCAGGAGCCTTCCTGAGAAGGTAATACATTGCTGGGGGAGCTCCCCTTTGTTTAAGCCTCAGTCCCAAGACTCTGGAGATAGGCCACTACTTTTTAGCAGTTCTTTTTGCCAGTTTTCTTTGTTGTCAGGTCCTGTCACTATACACACAATTATGGGAACTATGGCAAAGACATATTTTTGTATTTTCCATATAGCTATTAAACCCCCTTTCTCTAGTCAAAATCAGTATGTCCATAAATGTCTTCACTGATGCTACAAACCTTGTGCAAGGCACTGCATATTCTTCTTCTGTTACTTGTCAGCCTTATCAGACCTGTATTTATTTACAATGCATAGTTCATGACCTGGGGACCTATTTTCTACTGAATTAGGCACTTTGTAAAAATACAGAAAAGATCCCCAATCTCTTTGTTATTCTGAAGTCTGAAAATAGAAGTTCACTTTTGGACTCCCAACTGGAACACTCAGTGATGCTCCACATTAAATTCCCATCCAGAAGTGTATTAGTGGAAGCTTCAACAAGCATAAATTTAAATGCAGATTCTGTTTCCCTGGATTTGAAGCAAATAATGTTGTTTTGGTTCATATTAAAGGAATTTTTGTTGTCACTCATACAACATACTTTGTGGTGAGCTGGAAATATGAGCAAACAATAAAGGCTTCAGGGTGAAAAAATCATAGAAAAAGATAAATAGGAAAAGGTTGAAGAACAGTAAGTTTGAGATGTTTATTAACGTCTGGATGCTGTTTGTGAAGAGATGGAATAGTGGCTGATGGGAGTTTGGAAGGGCAAGAAATGAGAAAGGCATTGAATTTCACATGCCTGTTTTCATACAGACTGAAGCAACACTTGACTGAACTGGTGCATTTTACAATATCTGAAGCAGCAACAAAACAACTGTAAAAATGTGCAGTGGTGAGAAAGGTGAGGTGGTTTTACACTGCTCTCAAAGTGAGATGGAATGTATTGCTTAGGAAAAGAATATTTTAAAGATTATGCAATCTGTTTTATGGGAGGAAAACAGCATCCCTTTCAAAGGTTTCTTTGGACTTAGTGATCTACTTCAGCCCATGAGTCAATATTTTGTTTTGCTTCCTACTTGCTGGGGAAAAAAATAAGTAAGAAGTGAGGTCACTACAAGCAGAAGTGTTGCAGATACTTCTTCTAGCTAAAGCTCAGGAGTAAGGCAAGATACCAGTAGAGATGCATGGATGTCATTTTATGAGTACAAAATACAGAGGAGGAGAAAGATTGGCAAGGTTAAATCCTTAGGGAGTATCTTACGTCTGCTACTACAAAGTCAAGTCAGAAAACATTTGACATGTCTAGAGTTGTTGGAAACTTATTGCTAACCACGGGTGCATTAAACATTACAGGAGAAGAAGAGATCACAAAGTACTCTCTCTAATGACACCTAATTGTGCATATCTACATAGTTACAGAAGGAGAGCTCATGAAGCTTGACTTTGGAAATTAATTCCATGTGCCTTCGCTGCAAGTCCCTCAAACAACAAAACTGTATGAATGCAAAATGCTGTCTAAGCACTGCTTAACTGGTATGTTTTTACACTGTGTGCCCCATCTTACCATTTAGAAACACCTTCAGTTGGTGGCTGAAATCCTGTCCCTATTGAACTCGAGTCCTGCGCATTTCAAAAGGTGCAAGATTTCACTCTACATACTTTTGCGATGACGTTAGACTGTGATACTACCCATGTGGTAGATGTGGTGTTCCTTGAATCAGCCACAAAATAAAATTGCAGCATGGATAAGGAAAATAGTAGGAAAGCCCATGAACTTTAAAAGTTAAATCCAAAATGTTTATGCTAATTATCAACAAGAGTCATCTTCCCTTTATTTATGACTGTAGTTTAGATCAGTGTTTAACTGTTTCCTTTCCCAAACTACTGCTACCATATGTACTAATGGAGTAGGTACCTTTTTGTACCTAGCACAGTGAACAGGATATAATAGCAGTCACCTTGACATCAGTGTACAATATCAAGGTCACAAAGCTCTGTTGCCCTGTTTTGATAGACAAAACCCAGAGGAAAGGGAGAGTATTTTTCCAGCTCGGAACATGATGTCTTTCTTCTGTGTAACATGATGCTTTGATTCTGTTTTTCAAAAATGCAGGTTTGTGCCAAAAATGACAACTTAAATGGCAACACAGAAAGGAGTCATTGCTTTCTGGATACGTATGTGGTTACAAGCAACAACATTTGTTTATAGAAGATAGCTGCAGGCTTTGCTTTCTATTATGAGCAGTTCTAGATATCACTGGCATATTGGTGAGAAAGATGCATTTCTTCCAGCAGACTTTCAGTTGATAAACTGCACATTTAATGTACAGGGGAGTTGAGCAACCTGGTCTAGTGGAAAGTGTTCCTGTCCATGGAAGGGGAGTTGGAACTAGATGAGGTTAAGGTCCCTTTCAAATGTTCTATCAAAGAGGATATTCTTTCTGAAAGCAAGATGCTTTAACCCTGAAGTTTCCTTTTGCTGTAAGTAAAGCCATCCTTTCCCCTTTTTTGTACTTCCTCTTTCCAGATTTAAGTTAGACCATACTGATCTCTTGTGAATAGGATATGCCTTTGTTGCTCATAGTTTTCCTTTTCTTCCTGGTCAACAGTCTTTCAGGAGAGGAATAAACTGTGTAAGGGGCAGAGGGAGTTACCACAGAGGCAAAAATAGCTACATCATTCCACAAAATATGATACACAATCATTTGGCTATTGCCTACCATCTACCATTTCTCTCTTTTTGGGGTTTAAGATACATAGCTGTCATGCAGATAGCTCGCATTGAACACATCACTGTCCAGTGCATGCATCTTATTTGGGTTTTAATCAGATCATAATTCATCTGGTGCTTTGAGGTTTTGGTGCATGCTTTGTGCATGCAGCCCCACGAATTATGTCCGTATAGGGATGTTGTCTATTATTAGCTCTGCAATAGACACTGACTCTCTGGGAGGCTGTTATGATAAAGACCCTTATCACGGAAAGGTCATGGGCTATTTCTATTAACACTGTTGATGCAATTGAGGAAAAGTTATAGCCTAATAAACTGAGGATGAGACTGGAGTGGGACTTCCTAATCCTGCCAATGAGAGTAATGCCTATTACTTGCAAAGATACACAGGGCCAGATCCTGTAAAGTGTTTTGGTACCTCAATCACATCAAACTCGGACTAAATGAAATCAGGAAGCATTTGGGTACCTGATTCCTTTCATGTATCTGATCTTCTCAGGCTGAATCTACTTGAGTGGGATGTGTAACACTTATAGTAGCATTGTTTGAATCAACCTATAAACATGGTTTGGCTGTTTTTTACATATATCTTAAGTTGTGTCCAGTTCCAGATGTTAGTGCTAAGATTTAACTCCCCTGGCATTTACTGAAATTTCCTAAAAAATATACCCAAACAAATTATTTGATCTGTTAGGAGATAGTGTAGTACAAACATAAATAACCCAGAAATACAGAGAAAATGGTGGGCCTCTGGACTTCAGTGTTGGTTTCTCTGACTCAGGCAGATGTATGCCAAGATCTTTAGATCTTTTATTTAAACGTGTATCTGTGTCTACAGGTGTATGGAACTCTGCTTGTCAATTCAGAATATCTGCAAGTGAACGTTACAGAATACACATCGCTTCCACAGCAGTTTGTGGCAAGAATCTCTTAAGAAACGGTTGAGAGAGCACAAGTTTGTTGCCAAGTAATAATGTTTAGTGGCTCAGAAAATGCCATCTGTTATATAGATTCTTAGCTTGAGCTTTGCATGTTGAAATAGGCCCTGAAACATCTGCAGGTTTCTTCTTGATGTTTGGGCTAAAGCATCCACCTAGCTAGAATCTCTCACCCAGTCCTCAACCCTTATTTATCATGGCTGTTTGGGTTTTTTAACCTATCATAGCATATCGTCAACCATATTCACTTGGAAGGATATCTCTGATTTCATGCTCTTAAACTAATGCTTCATTCCAGCCTCTATAGCCCAATATTTCTATGGTGTTTCCAAAGTGAAAATAACACTCTTGAAGACTTTTGAAATCCTGAGGGGGAATACACCTTTGTGGGTAACACCTGAAGCACCATGTGCTGCTGTTCAAGTTGCAATGTTTGCCAAGTGAGCTGGTTCTCTGATGGGCATCTGACCATACCACAGCAGCCCCGTGCACATCCTTTGCTGCTGTGTGCTGGGGAAGCAGCTGTGCAGCCCCCTACAGGGCTGCTGTCTGCTCACTTGACATCAGTCACTTGCTCTGTGCCTTGCTCTTTGGATGCACCTTTGAAGATTGGATGTATTTCTGAAAGTACAGCAGCGGGGTAAGACACGAAGGGTCTTGTATACTTGCTGCTTTTCACTAATCTAACTCCAGAGTCTTCCTACACTTTGTAGTCAAAATTTGGTCTGTTAT
This sequence comes from Nestor notabilis, assembly GCF_000696875.1. Classification (NCBI taxonomy): domain Eukaryota; kingdom Metazoa; phylum Chordata; class Aves; order Psittaciformes; family Psittacidae; genus Nestor; species Nestor notabilis. The sequence goes on from NW_009935909.1 coordinate 28,575, forward strand.
CTCTTAATCTTCCCACCCTCCCTGCTCCTTTGTGCTTTGTATGGCACAGATGTAACCTTGATCCCAGCATGTGGGAAATTCTGAAGCAGCAGAGTAGGCCACTGCATTAAATGGTATGGTGTTTTGGTAACACTGTCTCTCTTGTGCCATTGTGTTCTGGTGTGAAGTATCCAGAACTAGTCCTTCTGCACAAGGAACTTCCAGGCAGAGGTGAGCCATGGAAGCCTGCTAAAGAGTCAGCATGGCTTGACTTTCATCTTGATTTTCCTTCTTTTGAGGAAGGTGGAGAAGGAAGAAGGCAAGGAACAAAAGGTGCTTAAAATAACATTGGACCTGACGGACGTCTGTGCAACATAGCAATGAAATAGACGTGAATAGAGGATGTATTGGTGCAATTTATACCAAATTCTTATGTGGCTTTTGGTGTTGGTTAGTCCTGATGTGATTGATCCTGAATTCTAACCTGATGTTATGCCAGATTTGCTGTATCTCTAAACCCTTTCTAAAAATTGAGTGGATGGGATGTTGTGGAGCATTCTCTGAAGAGACCTCTGCATGGTAAAGAGAGCATCTACTCTCCTCCCACCCTAAACAAGAAAATTCTAGGTGCGTGGGTGTTCATGAAGGCGCATTACAAGCTGTACTCCTTTCAGATAAGTAGCCACAGATGGACTTTAGAGGAAGTGACCGCTGTATGGTTCTGATGCTTGGACTTACTTTTATACACTGAAAATGAAGCTCAAGGAATCAAGAGAAAATTCCAAATCACACATCAGCCACAGGGATGCCTTTGCATTTGTTTTTTCTGTAGTTGTTCCAGTACATATAAAGACAATGTAGTCCAGAAAAATGTCCTAATGCATTTATGTGATATGATACTGGCTAAGGATAGGAATAATCTTACAGCAGTTTTAGCCAGAAACTGAGCTTGTCTAAATATTACTACAAGATTCAAGTATCTTACCAGAAGACTTGCTGTGAATAAATCACAAAATAGAGACATTTCACATCTGATGTTACAGAGAAATAAGATCCCTATGAAGGAATAAATTCCATCTGGAGATGGATTCCCTTTTGGACAAGAGCAATGATTCCTCTAAAACAGCTCTACATGACAGTATACTCGCCTAAATACAATGTAATATTTTTACTACTCTTTACACAAGAAAGAGTCACTGTTTAATCAATTCAAACAGTTATTCACATTTTGAGTTTACAGGAAGATTTGATGTCTTAATGATGGTGATGACTCATGGATTAAATATCCCCAAGAAGCTTTCACCTCTATCTCTCCAATGAAAATCCAGATATATGATTCATACCCCACTGTCTTTCCTCTATTTTCTGGTGGCATGTGTCTAGTGTAGGCACAGTGAGAAACATGTTGAGGTAGCTGGGGCTGGTTTCCTTTGAAAGCACAGGTAGAAGGAAAGATGCAGGAAGAAGATTGAAACTGAGAGCAGGGCCGCAGAGCTGTGGAGAGCTGAGATTTTGCTGTGGCCTTTGGGACAGCCATGGGAAAGTACTAAAACACAGGCCAAGCCTCCACTTTAAGAGTTTTGCTGATGTAGAAATGTCAGTGATGAGTTGAGAGCCTTTTGCTGATGTGGCAATAGCAGCATAGCCCCAGTGCAAATGCTGGCCCCAAAAAATCCATTTTGCTACTGTAGGATGTTCTCTAAGGGCTAGATACAAACCACATAGACAGAAGAACTATTTTTGGCCAACTCCTAATTGTGCGTACTGTAGGAGGATTTGCTGGTATGGCAATAGCTTTTAAACACGAAAAGGCCGGAGACCAAGAATTAGATGCATGTCCTCTCTCATTTTTGTTAAGGGCTGATCGTGGCACGTAGATTACAGATTAATTAAGGGGTTAATTTATACTGAAACAGTGCTCAATTAGCTCAGCATCTGTGCATCAACATTTAGTGTACAGAGGTAGAACTGTTTCAGTCTATAATGTAGCATCTAAAACTGCCTTAATACCAGACAATTAAAAAGTGGCAAATGTGAGTTCAGTATATGGAATACGTTTTCAGGAGTGTCTGGGGAAGTAGTGACCAGGAAGTCTAATGTCTCTACCAAGAAAACTGGAAAGTGTAGCAAAAAATAGGTGCATAAACAAATAGTGTGATAGGAAGGTGTTATCACTGCTTTTCCAGAAGGATCTCATCCCTTGCAATTCTATTAGAGGTTTTTTTAAAGTAGTTGCATGTGTAAGAAGTTTATATGATAGGTCAGAATTTCCAGAACAGCTTTTCCAAACTCTTGAAAAGGAACAAAACTGCTAAGTAATGCAATTGTCCTTATATGTCTCTAACTCATGAAGAAACAGGAAAGAAAGAGTTGGACACAGTGGCCTAAAAATAGGCACTTTGTGCCTCCTGGAATGCTCTGCAATATCCAAAACATCTGCATGAAGCTGACAGACATGACCTGAGATTTAAGGGAAATGTGTTTCTTGACACCATACAGGTTATGCCACAAACAAAATTACATGAGATGCTTTTCTTTATATACTTAATCTCACTCGAATTGTAGGACTATCTAATGAGTTTTTGTGGGTGAGGAGATCACTGGAGTCTCCTGGAGATCGATACTAGTGCCAACAATGCCCAAATTGTTCATACGTGTTCTGGCAAAGGGAGGCAGAGAATGATGAAAGGAAAGGAGAAAGATGGTGTAGAAAAATCACATTTCATAACTAGGTGATAAAATGCTATCTGATGCTTACTGTTGATAAAAGTAAAGTAGTGTGCTTTTGAGAACAGCCTTAATTTCGCATATGCAGTGAAGAGGGCTATGAAGTAGCTATTAGTAATCACAAAAGATCTTGGAGTCATTTTGGACAGTTCTGTGAAAATGCCAATTGAGTGCCCACTGAGGGTCAAAGAGAGGCAAAAAGAGTGATGTTAGGAAAGGACTAGAGTAGCAAAACAGTTGTGTTGCTGTAAGAGCTGGTGGTGTGCCCACCTCAGAAATCCTCCATTCTCAAAAAGGATGAGTAGGGAAAAAGCATACAAAGAAGGAAGGCAGCAATGATCAGAGATGCAGAATGGCTTCCTTTCAAGGCCTAGCTAAATCGATTAGAGCTCTTCAGCATGAAAAAGAAATGACTAGGAGGGAGGAATATGGTAGAGAGCTATCAAAGAGTAGCGAAGAAGGTAGCAAGGAACAGTCATTCACTCTTTACTACTTCTGTTACATGATGCCAAGTGAAATAACAGGTTTAAAAGTTCAGGAGACAGAGTCGTCATGTTCCATGACCCACAGTTAAGCCCTGGTGCCACAGAGTGCTGTGGGGACCAAAACTCTTCCTAGGTTTGAAAAGCAACCATACAAGCTCATGGAAGAAAATTTCATTAGCAGCTGGGATACATGAGCATATGCTTCTGGCTTGAGAAGTCCTAAAGCTGTTGATTGCTTGGAGTGCATTCTGGCAAAGCATCACTGTGTGCTTAGCCTGTTCTTATAGTCTGACTTCAACATCTCTTACTGGTCCCTGTCCAAAAAAGGATACTGAGCTGGAGGATATAGCACTCTAGCCTAGTAGAGCTATTCTTACCTGTTTTTTCGCCTGTGAGGAAAGTACCTATTTGATTCAATGGCTCTCCTGAGACACAAGTGATAAAAACGATAACTTGCATCTGTATGTGAATTAAGCTTAAATCAGCAGTGCCCCAGTTTCCAATTATGCAAACCTGGTCATATTGTAAAGTGCTGTTAGACTGTGAGCAGGTAATACAAGCAGTACAGGATATGATGTGAATTCTTACCTACTGGCATCAATTTTGAATGCTGCATTTCTCTAAAAAGCTTCAGTTTTCCCATCCTCTACTGATCCTCAGACAACTCTAGAGCTGCTTGTGTTTTACCTTGGTGTGAAAGCGAGCTTGTCAACCAGAAGTAAAGGAAAATTACCAATATATTTTAGTCTTAATTTGAAGCCAGTTGAGAGAGATACTCCCTTTTTATACACATTTTTAAAAGAGGGGGGGATAGATAAAAACAATGCTGTTTTTTCTTTTTCTGCAATGTGAGTTTCAGAATCCTCATAGTATTAACCTTGCTATCAGCTATTAACTTCAGACTACATACTTCAAAATAATTTGTTTCCATTTGTATTTCCTTACCCTTCGATTCTTCAGTTTCTGGTGCCTTTGTGGTATGGCACAAAGCTCTCCAAGTTCTCACTTGCCAAAAACCAAACTGCCAATTATTAAGCTGCTTCAGAATAAAATTCTAGCTTGCATACGTTTATATAGTTACCATAATCTTTTTCAAACATCAAACACCCTGTAAAGTCTAAATGCTGTAGGAAGTTGTAATTACGAAGATATACATAAAATATTACCTTAAACTAATGGTTTCTCTTATAGGTGTTGCGTGGACTACCTAATTGGGGAAGTTCTTGGGGAAATTTTAAGCAAAATACTCACTGTTGTTATCTGGTTTCCTTTCTCTGCCATAAGCACACAGTATGCAAAATAATCATTTAGGAAGTGGCCATACACCCACCAAATTTCCATAGACATAAATGACAACAAGCGCATCCTGACATCCCTGGCTTGCTTTTAGATTTGGTGGTTTGATGCTTGAGTTGTTTAAGTGTGGGCAATTTTAATGAGCTAGAAATCTATTCTTAGAAGAAGTTAAGATCCAGGTTAAAGCAGGTGTCACATAGGCCATGAATAAGTACAAAGCCGAGTTAAAATACTTTGGGTTTGGTTTGATTTTTTTTTTTTTTTTTCCCCCCAGACTTCACAATATTTTTTTATCCTGGACAGTGATTGTGGAAGGCTGATGTGGCAGAGATTTAATGGTAGAGTGAACTTGGTGAGCCTCAGATACCTGAGTTCAGAGCTCTTGCTGTTCAGAAGTAAACAGATTCATTAATTCCCTACATCCATAAGGGCCAGAGCCTGTTATTGTAAGGTTTCATTATCTGTACGTTTTGGGGAACCTTCTGCCTTTCTCCTATTCTTATTAATGCACTTAAAGGTAAAGAGACAGGAAGTCTCATGGGGTTGGCTTCTTTGAAAAGCAGCAGTCTTCTTGTCTTTAGTCACTGCTTAAATCTATTGAGCATTTTGGGGAAAAACAACCAAACCTACCTCAAAATGATGAATTTATTCAGAAGAAAAGAAAACATTGAGTAGGAGTCTTCATTCTTAAGTCAATCATCTCAGAAAGAACAACTGAGGATTTGGGGACAGAATTGCATTACTGTTATCACACACTCGTAGCATAATAAATAGAATTGTTCATATAATGCTTTTTCTCCCTCACTTTCCGGAGTAACAGAGAATCTAGATAGCAGGCTTTGAAATGAGGTGGCCTCAGGAAAATTAGAAGTTAACTGTCCTCTTTTATATCTGTCATGGATGGGAGAAAACTGGTTGGAAAATCTAATGGAAATGAAATATGTGCTCTGCTGAAGATGGAAAATATAAGCATGGACGATCAAAGTCTTATTTGCTACTTGACTGCCGTGGTTAGATGGGACTGCTCACTGGGGAAGGTATATATTGGATAGTTTCACAGAGGCAAGAGGGCTAATTATGTGGGAAGTATCTTGGACCAGAACAAAATGCTGCAAACACCCTTGCTGTGCCATAGCCCTCACTAAAGACCAAACCAAAAATCCTGCCTGTGTTTCAGCATGTTCCCCTTCTTGATTAAAAGTTGCTTTCTTTTCCAAATGTGTGGTGAAAAACAAGGCAGCAATCAGCATAACAAAATAACACCTGCAGGCACTGTTTGTCACTGCAGTCTTGTCTGCAAGGCAAGGGCTCCCGTGGCACTAGCAGGGCATCACTGGCCATAACCAGCCACCCCACTGGGGCCTCCCCTCATACCCTGCCTGGTTTTGTTCTGATTCATTAACTTTTCTTTGAAAGAGGAATGGTAATTGGGAAGAAAGGAAGAGGTTTGGCTTGCACGCTGGGCAAAGACACCCAGTGGTTAAAGAACTGGGGAGCAGCCCTGAGCTGGTCCTGTGCCACCCCCACCACATTGCTACCACCCCGGATAACATTCTATGTGGTGATGGCAGCTGTGGGCCATGTGGGGCTGGGAGGACCCAGTCCCACCGGGGCATGTACCAAGGGACTCAGGCCAGCACCATATGAGTGCTGTGATGCAGCAAGATGTAGGTGGACACCAAGGTTGGATGGGGACTAAAGCAAACATGAAGTCTGAACCCTTCTGTCCTAGCTGTGCGCCTTGTGGTTACATCTGCTTCTAACAAAAGTTTTACACTTGTGTCATCCCCCCACCTTCTTTTGTTCTGTGCTTGCCCAGGGCAAGGGGTATTTCTAGCCTCCCCTTCTTGTAACTGTGGTGGAAATGGCAGAACAACACAGCAGACACCCTGGGCTTCTTCCTTAGCATTCATCCCAGCCCAGGTTTGTCGTTTCCTTGGGACATGCAGCTCTGGGATGCTCTGGCCTCTCCTTGAACAGGTAAAAGTCAGTGCAGGTGGTCTTAGTAACACTGGATCAGATTCTTTTATATTCAAAGTGCTTTAGAAACAATGTCCAATGCATCTTTGAGCTTTGCTTTAGTACTGACAAGTTAAAACTCCCACAGGAGGAAACTAGTCCCCATGGTATCTCTATGGCACATCTCTTAAGGTTCTGGTATGTTAGGATGCAGTGTATTTCAGCCTGAATGCGGATAAAATGTCCTTGATAAAGGAAGTCCAAGTATTTTGTTGCTGAGGGTAGCCAGCAAATTGACAGATCATACTGTGCTGGCACAGCCATCAGTAAATCTCTGTATTGAATCTGGATATGGCAGGTTTTCATTAACTTTATTATTTCCCAGAAATTTCACACAGGAGGGCTCCAACCAATTTTCTTTCAGTCCCAAGAGTTCCCAGAAGCTTATGGCTCTGGCCTTAGTCTTGTATTTTTCTCCCATTTACCCCTCAACCAGTTTGGACAATGCAAGAAAGTTATTGGTTTACAGTGCCTTTATAGCCCAATGCTATTCTTGTGATTCTATAGCAACTAAAATCTTTGAAGAGGGTGTGGGAATGTTCTGTCCAATTTTTTTGACAAATATCTGTCACTCAGTTTGCCTACTTCTTCCCTTGTTGCTGCCCACATAGCCTTCAGTTCTGTCCTGGAAAGAAATGGAAAACTTGCAGAGGCAGGAGAAAACCTACTCATTAGTGCTGACATTTAGAAGCTGGGGGTGTGTTACACAATTCAGTGGCTTTATGGGGAGTAGCTTATAACACTTCTGCTTCCCCGTGCCACTCACTCCTTTCCCTGCCATGTGCCTCATCATTGCTCCTCAGTTTTACTGGTGAGACTGTTAAAAAATAACTCTTTCCTGAGGCTTCACTTCTGAAAGAATGGTGAGAAGGGAATAGGTGAAATGACCAGTGAGGCTGGTTGGACAGCCGCTGTGTACTGACTACATGTCACCCAGTAGCTAGATGTCCCACTGCCCTTGCAATGATGTTGATGGTGGTGTCCTGTAAGTAAGCAGTAGTTGAAGCCAGAAAAGACATCACTAGTATTGCTAAGATGTCAAAAGGAGACAACATATGGCAGGAAATATATCTGTCACTTCAGGCACGGGCATGTGGGTGTTACTCTGTACCCATGTTCTCGGGCTGAAGATATTATTGGTAATTGTATACATCAGTGACAGAGATGCTTATTTTTGCCCACCTCTGGGTAAGCCTTTCTGATGAAGACCTCTCTGTGGTGCGAGGTGTCTTTGTGTCATTGCTTGGCACACTGCAGAGCTGACCACTTTTGGGCAGGAAAACAAAATCTGCTTGTCACTGAAGCTGGTGCAGGCTGTATTGGATTTCTTGGGTGCTTTACATGGAAAAATGTCATCTTGTGTCTGTGAGGCCATCTCCTTGTGTCCTCACAGGTGAGGTTGGCTGTGTTGCTTTCGGTAGACCTGCTTTACCTTGAGGTGGGAGTCAGGCAGCCATCAGCTGTGACTGCTGCCTCAAACAGGAGCTTGCTGCTCTGCCTGTGCTCTCTGACTTGGATGGTCTCTCTAGACTTCTTATTTCTGTGAGAGGCTAAGTAGCTCTTGATCACAGATCTCCACTTAACTTTGGTATTACATTATACCAACTGCACAACAGAGGATATATATGACCATGGGAGAGCACAGTATAGCTACAGGACTTCCTTTGAGTTGACTTGAAGGTGGAATCTGTGGAGATAGTTTGTACAATTACTGCCCGTAAATCATGACACAAACCTTTTCCAAAGGTCTTTGTAAGTGCTGGAAGCACTGCTAAGCAGAAATAAATGTGACTGTGAGCTGCAGCTTGTAATGAGTGCATAAATTTGAAGTCAGTCATTTCATGTTAAAGTGTCAGGCTGTAAACTGTGGCAGGTAGATACTCCACCTGGCAAGCTCTGGAGTAACATTTTGAGTGAGGTAAAAAGGACAAATGAAGATCAGCAAAATGCACTGCATGTTATGAATCTGGAAGCTCTTGTTCTGCAGAGGCAGATGAAAAGGTCTTGATTGTGGCTCTGGTTTTAACCTTGCAGAACAGGGGTCCTCTTTTTCTGGGAAGATTGACATTGAACTTGATGCAAACTTCTGGTAAAATACTGAAAACTGAGGTCTTTGACCTCACAAACTGATGGCTTGTAGGAGTATCCCATGGGAGCCAGTGTTCAAGCAAATAGGGCTTGCAAGATCAGGCAAGAGCTGTGAATTTCAGTACATCTGGTGAGACTGCCTTTAAGCTACTTACTGTTTATGAGTACTCCAGTCCTGGGTTATGCAGTGACATACCCTTGTATGTGGTGGCTTTAATAGAGTGCCCTGCACTTAGGATTGTAACCCATCACTGGAGTGTTCAAGATTCTTACCAGGATGGTGCTACCTCAAGCTATAGACATGAAAGCAGGATCTCTCTGTATATGTATTTGGCACAACTGGCCATGGGAAGTTTACACACTCACATATGAGACTCTTCCAGGCTCTGTTAGAAGAGTCTTCACAGAATATTTTCAGCCAGGTTTTGCTTTGAAAAGCTGCTGCAGAGCACTGGCTTTCACAGGTTTATCCTGCTTTGAGTCATTTGCCTGTTTAAATATCGCATCCAGTACAATGCTGTAAACAAATGAGCAAACAGACACGTAACTGTGGTTCCCAGGAGAGAATGATCTGTTAAAAGGAAAAAGTGCTTGCTTGGTCACAGCTGAATTACTAATATTCCTATAAATTGTTTCTTTAGGGTTGTGTAACATGTTTGGAAATGTGGCAATAAGAGATGTTGAAATGGGGAACAGACTTAGAGGAGTAGAAATGGAAGGAAGCCAAGTCAAAACACACAGCGAGCCTTTTCCAGAGACAGGTCTGCAGTGATCCAAGTGTATTCCCACAAAATGGAAGTTCAGAAGGGAACCGTAAGCAGTGGAAAATGTTACACGCTCAACTTTTGTTACAAACCTCAGTCATTGCAAGTTCCTTGCAGAAAAAAATGTTTCTAGAGCTTAAAGCTGCTTATTCTTTTATTTTCACTCTTTCTTCTCTTATGTTTAAATATTTTTGGGTTAGGCTAAGACTAGGAGAGAAAAATAACTGTTTCTTTAACATAGGAAACTTTAGTGATAAAAGTACTTCAGAGCTTTTCATTTATAACTTTTGTCAGGATAAAACATTTGCTTCTCCTTAGGAGGAAAGCAGTTCAAAGGAGAAATGTTTTGTGGAGTATGTTTCCACTTGGCTTTTATCTTTGTTTTAGGCCTGAAAATGACTTGCTGCCTTGCTGTTTTTTACTATCTTTTCCCATACAGACACCATACCTCTCTAAAAGCAGCTGCCCAGGCAGGGGCAGGCAGCACCCCTGGGAGTGGTGATGGGGGAACTGCCTGGCCTGAATTCACTATTTGTTCTCAACTGAACATTTTCACTGGGGAGCATCATGCAAACATTAGGACAGTCTGTGGGTGTAGCTGCTCACAGCTCAGACTGGCTGCTCCTGTGTACACTTGGCTGGGAAGTTGCTGTTTCTATTTCAGACCTTGAGAGGGGCATAACGTACCCCAAAACCTCAACCACTACGTCAGAGGTGCATGCTGGCCTAATAAAAACTATCACAGCCTTGCATTTTCTCATTATATCTTGCTTGTTTTAGATGGGCTATCTCCTGTCAGCCAGCCAGTGATAATCTTTCAGGAGAAGGTGGGATGGTTTTGTTTGCTTTATTTGTGTATGTGTGTGTGTGTATAGCTAGTCTATCATCTTTATTTTGAGTTACTTAGAGTTGTAGTGCCTACGCTTATCACAGCTGTATCACTGATCACTTACAGTAATGCCCTGTGCTTGTACAGCCTTAAAAGCTGGTTTCTGCAAGTAGGTCCCCATGAAGAAGACTTTGTGATGTTTATTAATATTTAGCTTGTCTTTCATTTTAACACCACTGTTTGCTATGTGCATATCTGTTACCAGTATGTTGGTATTCAATCACAAACTAGATACAAATTATGCTTTTCCTTTGTTTGGAAGCAGACAAACTATTAGGAAAGATCAGAGAACAGTCTGCTCTACAGCTCTGACACTACAAAGGGAAAAGACAACCTGGTAGTACTAGCAGCACCAAACCTATGGCACTGATTATGCTCATAGTCGGGAACTAGACTCCTTAATATTACTAATGGAGAGAGACAGAGATGCGTCCTCTATTGAGAAGGGGATTTACAGCAGGAGTGTAAGTTAGGTAAACTGTCTGACCCTTACGGAGGTGCATGTGTCTCTCTCCCTCTTATTGTTACCTACCAAGAACCTAAAAGACTTATGCTAGGTATCAGCAGTTAGGTCATATGAGTATCCACCTCTGCTTCAATTTCTCAGTTAAAAAGGAAACTGCATCACACTTGTTTGTAGGGTTTTATTACTGCTCTTCAGAAAGCAGGCAGACATCTCTGGGTTGTCTCTGCTCATGAAAGTCGGGTCAGGAAGCCGTCTCCCTTTTCTGCCATCTGAGGCTGGTCAGGTCACTCATCTGTTTTCTTATCCCAGTGATCGATTAGTCTTTGGCACAGACAGACCATCACATGTTGTACACTTAAAGTGTTCCCAGGCTAGGAAGCTTCTGCACTTACTTTATACTGAAATTGAAGCAAAGGAGGGAAACAAACATTTTCCTAAGGCTGATCTGAATGGTCCTGGAAATTCAGCTGATTTGAAACTTGAGACAGAGAAATTCCCTTTGCCAGGCTACGTGTATCAAGATGGTCAGCCATAGTAGTGCTCTGGTCCCTATTCTGCTACCACAGGAGGTCTGGGAAGAACTCAGTCTCCTGGTTCATAAAGGCCTAAGTAACTGGGGATTTAACAACTGCCAAATTCATCCTGCCAGAATGTTAACTGAGCCCTTTCCCTCCCTATCCTTTAGTGGTTATTGTACAACTCCTCTGTAGGCTTTTTCTTTGTGGAATTAGGCGTGTGATGCCCCGCTGCTTGGGTGGCTATTCAGCCTTTCTGGGGACATGGGTACTGTGACTCCTTGCAGTGTCATCTCTTTCCCAGCTGCTGCCACAAGGGAGCTGTTTTTAAACTTGGTGGAAAGCTCCCCTTCTCCCAGCAGTGGGAATTCAAGTTTTTACTGATGTAGCTGGTTTATAGTTACTGTTTTCTATACCACTTGCCTATGCTTTTTCCCACCCTTCCTTAAAATTTGATCTATTCCTGCTTCTAAATGACATGTTGCTAGTGTTCAGTATGTGATTTGACCACAGGGATTAGAGGTGTCTTTTCCTGAAAGACACATACTAAGAAGGGCTCATTATTTTCCTATTCAAATTACATTCCCTGGGGTCTCCAGCTGCCGTGGAGAGCAACTTCTCAGCTGTATGCTGAGTCCATCATCCTACCACCTCTTCCAAGGAGAGAGACATGAGCTGCCCTTATTGAGCTCACAGAGAAGTGAACTCTGTTGGAGAACCCAGATTATTTCAAAAGCAAAATATGTAGCTAGGGTGAAAAGTCCTAAATACTACTTCACAGAATGGCAAATTAAGGCATTAATTCAGATTCATTTTTATGGTTCTGATAAAAATATTTTGGAGTAGTGCGTTGTACAGAGCAGGAATACTTCAGGTCAAAACAAGCCTATGTTTCCTCTGCTCTTGTGGTGCCTCATGAAATTTATAGTTTGACAGGCTCATGCTTCAGTTCTGTACAAGCATTGCTCCCCAGCTGACCTGCATTTCCTGTGCTAACCTATGATGAAAATTTCCATGAAACACAGCTTTGATCTGACCACAGTTTGTTGGTAAAACGCACTGGAGTAGAACAGGAACTAAGGCCTCAAACTGCAGCTCCCGGAGCCTTAAAAAACCAGAAAGATCAACCAGTTTAATTCAAAAACTGAGACCTGATTTAATTAGCTTAAATGTTGGAGTTTTTTCAGTTTTCCCTTAGATAAAAGAAAGAGGAAGGTATCTTTCATATGGTGGGAATTGTTTTAGCTGAACAACTGCTGATGAAATGATCTTCTTTCAGCTATACAACCACTCGTCAAGCATCTTATGTCTAAAATGCCTCCAGTTTGCAATTCAGACTTGCTTCCAGCTCACAGGTACTTTTTTTTTAGACAGTTTAGAGCCTTGTTAGCTGCCTCCTTGTTATGGAGGGTCTGAAAATGGCTGTTTGTGGCAGAACAGGCTGCCAAAAGGGAGCACAAGAGATCACCACAGATGACTTCTTGCTTGTTTAATAGATTCTGATTTTGTGAGTTAGGGAAGAACTTTAAAGTAACCGCTTCCTGAGATCTTTCACATAGACCTTAATATAAAAATAAAAAAAACCCACCAACCTCCCACAAGTGTGCATGAGCATGTGTAGTATGGAAAAAGAATCAAGTATTCTCTCCATGTCATGTTAAAAGCCTAAGTGAGTAAAAACTAGTTAACATGTGGGTTCACCTTTGCTGTTTTTGTCTGTGGGTCCCACCCATAGTAACACACAGAGCTCATGGAATACAGATTATATGTACTGGGTGTTCATGTGGAAAATGTGTATGGCCAAAGCAGCCCAACAAACTACAGTTCCTGCTGGGTGAGTTAAGAGTCTGTCTCGAGGGAATGAGGGATTCAAAACTCCCCATGCAGGTGACTGTAAATCTCTTCCTCTTCCTTTCATGGTTTTAGCTTTGCTGGTGGTTTTAATTTCCATTTACAACCATTCATTGGAATGAAATGAGAATCTCGAGGTGCTGCTGCATGGCTCATTAACCCCAGGGTTTTTGATGGGCTCTTTCCTTGTTGTGGTTTCTCTGGCTAGCTCTGCTCACTGGCGTGATCCTGAACCTGCTGCCAGTCTCACCTGCATCCCCAGTGTAAAGGCAAGGTGCAGCAGGTGTCAGTTTGCACTGGGAGCAATATATCCTGGCTTCTAAGTCATGCTCTAAAGCCCAAAGGGGCTTTTTCTTGCATTGTTTTCCTGTACCAAGCCCTTTCCCAAAGCAAGAATTGGGCACGTTAAACTTGATATTTTCATTTCTTTTTTCATAATAGTAATGAGTTGAAAGTATTTCTGCATTATGTAATTATATAATTACGTTGTTTTTTAAGAGTCTAAAAACTAGAGCCCTGAGTGCAATGGGGAATTTCTCTCTTGAAAACTAGTGCAGCCCATAAGGAGGAGAAGGGATGATGATTGGTTAAAATTAGTCTCCCCCTGAGCTGCTGGCAAAGGATTGCAAAGTGTAATTTATGCAGCAGGCTTTCTAATCCACCAGGCTTCAATAATGTAGTAAGAATATATTAGTAATGTAGATACATGTGGCTGAGGTTAACTGCCTCTGTTGAATTTTTCCAGAGGAAAAAAATACCATTTGCTTCTGCAAAATATGAAGGTTGTCTTAAGGAAGAAGTCCAAACCAGGTACTTCAGCTTGATCAACTGATCCTTTGGGAAGAAGCCTTTGTCTTCAACAGCCAACAGAAAACTGCTTCAGGCACCTTGAATGTCTGTTGAAGACAAAACCCAAGTCTGGTGTGAGATGCTGGAGTAGTGTTGCCTGCAGTCAGCGGGCCTCATGTCTTTGTTATTGTAGGCTGTAAAACACAAACATCTGGCCTGCGTCGGTAGACACGGAACAGCGCTGGTGCTGGACTGCTCTATGGTTTGTGGGACCGTGCCTGACCTAGTGAGGGGATGTATTACCTCACTGTGCTGGGCAGCCAGGTACAGTAAAGAAATCACAAACTTCAACTCACGTGAGGCTTTTAACCATTCACAAAAATGGCTTTGTCTCTCGCCCAGAATGGTTGAAATTGCCTCAGTGCACTTTAACTCTTACAAAGCATAAATCCCCTGCAGTCAGTGCCGGCCTGAGCTGCCAGGTCCCATGGCTGGCAGAGGAAGGGACACCCTCAACTCTCTGCTGCTCTCCTTAGTATGGCTCACAGGCTGACCTGCTCCGTGGTTTGCTCACCTGTGGTGAGTCCTTGTGGTTGCTCAGATCCCATCTGCCTGATAATGCGGCAGCCACTGCCAAGGTAATTTGCCCACATTACTGCAGGCTTGAGGCCATCTGAGGACGGACAGTAACTCTGCATAAAGCCCCTCCTGTGGGGCAGGGATGCCATATGTGGTTGCTAGCAACCACTTCACATGCCAAATAAAATTCCTCAGCAGCAGAAAACTGGAAGTTATCACAGCAGGCCAGCTATATATCCAGATATACAGGAATATGTACTTTGTCAGCCTCATGTAGGGCTTGTGAAGTTTTGGAATTGTGAGGCATTCCTTTTAGCCAAAATAAAAGGCAAACTTGTATTCTGTGCAAGGCTTCTATTTTTGGAGGGCAATAATTCATTATATTAAAGGAAAAAAAATTGCTTAGCCCCATGTTTTGCTTTCTGGAAATGGCTCAGCAACCTGAACATTATCCATGCAAACCTCCATGGAAGTAAAACTTGCTAACTATGAAGGCTTAAGGCTTTGCCCTGCCCAGAGTAAGCTGTCTTTATGCTATTGAAGTCAGTAATGCTGTACACTTGCACATCTGCTGAGCATCTTGACCACAAGTATTTGCAATAAGCTGGCAGTGATACTTATTTCACAGAACAAGATGGGGGCTTTATTCCTCTTCATATCATCCAAGATACAGACTTCAAGAGCTTCTTCTCATCCTCTGTGTCTGAGTCCGTGCTCATACGAGAGCTGTCTGTGAATGTGACCAAAGAATTGGGTTTCTGGCCAATAAAGCTAATATTTCAAACGAGGACACATCAGGCAATGTAAACTGCCCTCACAAGGAAAGTTTACATGTCTGAAATGTCTTGCGCTGTTTTAATCTTCTGCCTCCCCACGTACTGCCAACTTTCTCCAAGAGAATTGAGCTTCCTAAGCCATCCTTTCTGACTGTAAGTTATTCTTAATGTGTCCAGCTAGGAGACAGTCTACGTAGTTGCTGACCTGTCTCAAATGGATATATCAGGTAATTATTGGTCTCTGTAAACAATTCATAATCAGCTGAAAGGTTTTTGTTTTAATTTGTGTGCTCAACAAAAGAATAGATTATTTCTAGCAGTTTCATAAGCAGCAGAGGAGCTAACATTACATTCATTACGAATTATTCTCAATCCTCTAATCCTGGAATTCATTAAGGTCTCTGTTTTCCTTTACTTCCCATATCCCGCTCTTTCCAGATCTGAACAAAACGTCACGCACCAAGGTGACGTTTGCATTCAGCAGGGAGCAACACTAAAGGAGTGTGCTAGATTTTCTTGGTTCCATCTACATTTGCTACCATTCCCAGATATATTTCTTCTCCTCCTTTGGCTCACACAGCCTCTCTGCTAGGGTTTATGGAGTTCCTTTAGAAATCAGTCCATGCTGCAGCTGCCAGAGAAATGCTCTTTCTCTATAGATTCATGGTTTGCTATTTATTTGTTTTTTTTAGCATGTAACATGTGCATGCCTGGGGACCCACAAAATCCTGAGGCCTCTCATTATATGTTCTTCTGCTCCTGTCACTGATGTGCAGAATTTAAATGCTGGCTCAATGTTTTCTTTTTACTCTCATGAATCCTTAAGTGCCACACTGACTTTGACCACAATCTCATCTGTTTTGAGCGTTTGCTTTTTTTCTGCAACATCTCTGTGGCTCAAGTCCTTGTTTAATTTGCTCTGAAAAGCATCTATAATTCCCACAGTAGCTTTTGGAAGCTAAAACCCAGTGCCATGCAGGAGTTAAAATACATGAGCCCTCTGTTGTATTCAGGGCCATCACAATCAACTCACAGAAGCAGCTTTGTTAGACATTAACGCCTCTGGGACAAGGACTGTGTTTTTGATGCTATATATGTGCATAGGCCTATGCTTGCAATGCTTTTCTTTGTCTCACCTTCTCATTCTATTTGCAAGAACTTACAAAACTCTCATTTTTTTTGCATTAGTGGCCTATTTATAAAGCTACTCTTACACAGGATTTGAACAGGTGATAGTCCCAAGTGTGTTGCCCTGGGGGTCAATACTCCCTACCTCTGCAAACTTAACTTACCAGGTTTTTAAAATGTCATTTTAACAATATTGACACAGTTTTCCATAAGAGACCTTAACTGTAATTCCCCAGTTATGAAGTAATGCCATCCAAATCACAGCTGTTGCAAAACGTAATAAGCAAATTGTAATCCAGTGTCTGTCATTACCCTCAGTTTGTCATAGCTGTTAAATATAGAGGTTATACATGAGATCATATATTCTTTAAGGAGATCTGGATAGTGACAGGAGTAATGCAGAACCACTGCTCAGAGTCAACAGCAACTAATACTTCCAGGCCAAACTTGTACCATAGTTTTAACATTTGCTTGCACATACCCGCGTGTGCAATTTCAGACTGTTTTTATTCTGCCTTTTCTGTCACAAGAATTAGGCAATGTTTATTTTCCAAGAAAAGTTTTCTAATATTAAAATCAGACAGCAATGTAGCATCTATGATATTTCTTTGCTGGCAATTCGTCTCTTCCTTCGGTGTACTCTTACTTACACTGAGTTTTACATTGTGTGGAACTTGGTCTAACTGCAGGCTGTCACCAGAAGAGGCAGTCCCACCCCCCTTCCATTCACTGTCATGCACAGCCTGGTTATGGTAAACGGGTGGTAAATATCTGGTCAAGACAGGAACAGATTCAACACCAGACTAACTCCTGGAACAGCAAGTAGCTCTGTGGGAGATGAGCAAGCTGGACTGATGGAGCTGGACCAGTGCATGAGAGGACAGCAGATGCTGCAGCCCCGAAGGAGGATGGGGAAGGAGCTGGTCTTGCCCTCTTGGTGGCTGCCCGCAATTACAGCACATCAGCTTTCATGCAGAGTTGTGCTCTGTTTTCTTCCTCATTATAAAAATATTTCCCATTGTCAGGGTCTTCTCATCCTCTGCACTATCAAGTCTTTAAATGATATAAGTGTTCCGATATGTTTTCAACCCAAGAACAGGCATTCCATTTCCATAGGCAATTGTAAACTATTTTATTTCTCAAGACTTTGTGTTTCCTTACAGCAAATAATCTGCCCTGTGTACTCCTTAAGTTTTACCCATCTGCACTCCACATGAGCGAACTTTCTCTGCAAAGTCTTTCTTTTAGATTCAGATGTCACATTAATCAGTGTAGTCATGTCCTGTTGGTAATAATCATCTCATCTAAATCCAACATAATATTCCAATCAGTGGATGTATCTAGCTCTTGAATTATGGTAGTTTTTCCTTTCTGTAGCTGAAATTTCTTTTATTTGGAATATGTGTGGTTTGGACTGTTCTTGGGTATGTTCTTTTCCTTTTCACAGACTGATGTAGAAATGTCTTGTTTTTCTGCAGACAAGGAAGCTTTTTCGAACAGCCAGACGCTCTGGATGTCTGTGCTTGCTCCTATGTGTGCTCCTCTTCCTCTTGCAAGCTTGGGCTGTTCACGGACTTTGTAGAATAAGCACACTGAGTTGTCTGTGCTGCTTGCTGTCTGAGGGTCTTCCCACAAACATCTGACGGGATCAGATGGGTGCACTCTGTACATCTATTTAATCTTCATGTTTCTTCTAAGTTTAAATCTAGTAATTTTTAAAAAGTTTTGTCTCAGTCAAGTTACAGCTACTAAATGGGTCTCTAATGTTTAAGAGACAGAAAAATTACTAAACTATGGCTACTTCATGGGTTTGGCTTATTTTTTTCTGGTTTGGTTGTGGGGTGTTTTGGGTTTTTTTGGAAGTCCTGTACCCTGTCACTGAAAGAATGTCATTGCAAGAAAGACACGGAGGTGCTGGAGTGTGTCCAAAGAACTGCAACAAAACTGGTGGAGTCTAGAGAGCAAGTCTTATGAGGACTGGCTGAGGGGACTGGGATTGTTTAATCTGGAGAAAAGAAGGCTCAGGGGAGACATGACTCCCCTCAACTATTTGGAATTTAGCCTCTTCTCGCAAGTAACAAGCAATAGGACAAGGGGAAATAGCCTCAAGTTGCAGCAGGGTTGATTTAGATTGGATATTAGAAAAAATTCCTTCACCAAAAGGGTTGTCAGGTATTGGAAGAGGCTGCCCAGGGAAGTGACGGAGTCACCATTCCTGAAGGTATTTAAAAGACATGTAGATGAGGCACTTTAGTGGTGGACTTGGCAGTGCTAGGTTAATGGTTCGACTCAATGATCATAAAGGTTTTTTATAACCTGAACAATTCTATGATTTTTTGTTACATTCCTGTAAAATTTGGGATGCAAGAGATTCCATGTTCCTGGCACATTTTTTGGGGGGGTTTTGTGGGTGGGGTTTTTTTTTTTTCTCTTATTTGGTTTCTCTCTTTTAAAAGGTTTTTTTTCTCTGTCTACACCACCTCTGCTAACTAGGCGGTATGATTGGGTTTCATCTGACAAGAAGCAAGCACCAGAACTTGACTTGGAGGGGCTGTTGATATAACTAGGAAACATTAGAAGAAAGTGCCTAACAGGTAAAGAGAGCAGAGCATGTCTGTCTTAGAAGGCTCCAGGTCAAAACTCTGTATCACTAACTAAACTGGTTTTTCTTGACTGCTGTACTTAAGTCCAAGCTCTGAAGTCTGGAGAGCCTTAAAACTTCTAAAGGAATTTAGTAGCTCTGCTATTGATTTGTGGAGGCAAAAAGCCAAAAATTTGCTTATGTTTGCCTCTATACTCGCAGGCATCTGATTAGCTTTCTAGGAATGGATGTCACAGCTTTTGTTCAGGACCAAATAGAAACTGAGCAAAGATTTCATTGTTCAGCTCCCTGTACCGGCACTCACATGGCTGGTGCCCATGTCTATTATTGTACATTATTACTTTAAAAAGTGACTTGAAACTAATAAAACTAGGTGTAGTTTCCATAAAGTGGTGCTCTCTTGTTTTTCCACTGAACAGACCCAAAAATACTTTGGCTCATGTTAGATAACACAGTGAAAGAGAAAATGCTTTTTCTTTGATCCATAGAGTTTGAACTGCAATGTAAACCAGATGGAAAAATCCCAGCAGAGAATTTTCCCTTCTTTTGACCATTGAGGGCCATCTATCCAATCACATGAGCTCAGAGAGCCCTTGAACAGCTATAGCATATTTACAAAATGAGTTGGACTGAGAATTTTATTGTTTGAACACAGTGGCTGCATGGAAATAATTTAACATTATACCTATCGTATTGTCTAAGGAAAGGCTGAATTGTGTAAAAGACCTTTCACTCTAACATGGATCTGAAACAGGGTGAGTGGGGCCAAGAAATCAAGAAATTTGTGGAACTTGCAGTTTGACATTCTTTATTTTTAGTTGCCCTAAACACTACAGGCAGTTCAGTGCTTCAGTGTCTGCTGTACTTCATGATTTTGTCTTACCCTACTGCAAACAATCTTAATAAAATGTGTATTAAATTAATCCCAGTTTTACCAAAGCAGTTTCAAAAGAACATAAAACAAATTGTAAACTGAAGTGGGTCAATCCTGAAATACAATCAGCTTATAACAGGCTGTATATCAGACACATATGTTCCAACTTTCTGTTTTATGTGTTGTGTAGACTTAGTATAGATACATCAATGCTGCAGAAAAAATACAGGTAGAGAGGAAAAACACATTGATATGTAAGCGGGATATGTAAATGCTTACATCACTTACTGAGTATTCTTTAAAATGTCTCCATTTAAGACTGGTGTATACTGGCATTTACTTCTGATTTCTTAGCACTTTGGTTGCCTAAGTATACTTCTACTGCACTGATGCTAAAATCTGTAGTAGTGTTCTCATTGTCAGTCTCCAGTCAACAATGAAGAGCAATGTCTCAAATTGCTTTGGCTGTATCCAGGATTTCTCATACACCCTTTCTACCTCATCAGACGCAAGCATCCTACAATCAGGCCCTGCTGAGTTTATGGGAAACTGCTATATAAAGGGATACTTGCTCCAAAGCTGTTGGTGCCTGGTCTGTGTCTGCTTTACCTGTCTGGCCACAACTGTAACTTTCTGATTAAAGATTCAGCCAGTAAGGACATTGGCTCCATTGCAGTAGCAGGTCTGGATTTCTATTGGTCTCAGTAGTGACCGGCAAAGGGAGGTGACCTACGTTTTAACAGATGAGTCCACTGGAGGTAGGAAGTCTGTAGGCTTATGCTGCTGTAACTCTACAGTTATTAATGGATTTATTACAATACTGGCAGGAAGCAGAGCTGGAAAAGGTTCGGGGCCAGACACAATCCTGCATAGTGAAAATACTTCAGTGTGATCAAACATTTTTTGTAGTATGGCTGTTTGTTGGCAGCACATCGGCTTCAAACCTTGAAGAGGTGATCACAGGCAGGCAGATGTATTGCACTGTAGAAACTGCCACGCTTGGCACGTCAGGGTGGTGTCTATTGTCTTTACAGGAGAAAAAAAATCTTTGCTTTGATAAAGCTTTCTGATTAAAATTCTGTGGAAAGCTTGTTTACCTGGAATGGCTGGTGCATGCTCTGGTGTTAAACTTGTTAGTGCAGGGAGAGCTGCGTTCCTGAATACAAGCACATAAGATAACTCATCTGCCTTTAAAGCAATCTTGACATTTATTTTGGAGACTCATTTGATTCTGTGAACACAGGTGTTCTTAATGCTGTCATTCTTAGCTCTTCAAAATTCTCATTAGTGTGTGGATTGCAGAATTTGACCTTTTTCATTAACAAACTAATTTTGTCCTGCCTAGATCCTAATAGATATTAAAGAAAGCAGCCTGTATTCCAATAAACCCTGTTCTGTTTAAGCAGATGCAAATGACTCTCTAGCAGGTGGCTTAGTGATCCAGTACAGCCAACATTTGCATACCTATTTTGAGCTAAGTTACTGCTTCGTGACTGCTCTTGTCCTTGCAAGTGAGTTATAATTATAAAGGTGCTGCATATGAATGCAGGACTTTTCTCAGATTGTGCCAGCTAACTGATTTATTAGCTTGGCAAACACGTTAACAACTTGTTTGGTCCTTTGTAGCACAAAAACCAGACTGAAATAGAGAGGTTTTCCAGAGAAAACCATGGATAAAGCTTAGAGCTTAAAAAATAAGCTTAGGCCCATATTTGTTATTGAATAGATGAGTGATACCACCAATCCACTGGAAGAAGGCAACTGCATTGTGTCTAATTTTATGAAAGATATATGTTCATATTGTCTGCTTGGCAACACAAAGTTAGTTTTGACTGGATGCAGAATAAGGATAACTTCCATTTCAGTCTCGGCTTCTGCAGTCGGTACCATAAGACTGAATTACAAATTTTGAAGTGCTTTGCCCAGGTGTTTAAATGAAAAAAGTGTTAAGCCTGCTAGTAGTTTTTCCATGCTGGGATTACATGGAAAATCTCAGTTTGTTTATTTTTCTCTTGCAAAATCCAGTTATTTCCAGGTTTGCTGTGAAGAAAAACAGTAGTTCAACTGGGCTAAAAGAACAACTTCAAGCATTTCATCTGAACTGCAAAAGAGGGCAAAGAGAGGAGACAGATGTGCAGCATGAGCAAAACGTGTAAGATTTCCCATAGTCTCTCACCTTTTTTTCAGACACTGTTTCATTCTGTTATTCTCCCATTGTCCTTGTTCAGACCTGCATGATCAAAACACTGCTGCAGACCAGATTTGGTACTCAGCAGTGATAGGAATGTCATGCTCAGACAGTGGGTTTGAGGTTTGTCAGAAAGTTTTTGGTGGCTTTTCTCTTTGAGGTTATAAAGCTATAGTACATGACAATTCACTGGAGACTGAGGTTTTTGCCCAAGTCCCAGACGATATTGCAATTCAGCCCAGGGAGGCTTTGAGATTAGCTACCACATCTTTGCTATTTTCTCTCTGTCAACACCAACTTGCTAAACTGCAGCTCATTTCTTACCCTTCCCATTGCTGCAGTTGCTGGGCACCAGATTCAGTGAACAATTATAAGGGAACAGCTTAGTGAGTAGTGATCATTGCCAGCTCCTCTCCACTGCATTTCAGTTTGCTCACTTGTTTGGGGAAGGATAAAGGCATTAAAGCATGGCAAAGAGACATGGGTTCTGCTTCCATCTCTGTTACCAAACTGTCACATGGTTTTGGGCAAGTCACTCTGTGCTGCCCTCATTGCTTACAAAGTGGGAATGCGGGACTCTTGCTTTTCTTTGGAGATTGCATTGAAAACCACAAATATTAGTTTCTGTATGAGAGTCCTGGATTAACACATTTTTTGCTTTGCATCTTGTAATGTGATGATCTTAATAATTCTGCTTTTCAAGAAAAAATAATAAGAAAGGAAGGTAAAGGTAGGTCATCCTTCACAGCCACTTCTTCATCGAAGCATCTGCTCTCCAAGGTTTACCTTCAGCACACTACAACTGCCTATAAAAAGGATCCAACCAGTGCAATTTGAAATTCTTGTTTGCTTTGAAACAACTGTAATATATGATGTTAATATGTGGGTAGTTCAGCCCCAAAGTATTTATATACTCTCAAAGTGGGTGTGCTTTTGACTAGTTACAGTGTACTTATGGGAAGGATTTGTCATCCAGCGAGATATGTTTGTAAGACTGGTGCTTGAAATGAATGTTTTCCAAGTCCTGATTCAAATTATGGTTCCTCTGCTGCAAAGAATTTGTGTTGTCCCTCTCCTCACTGACCCATCCCCTGCTGAAACTTTTGAGTTTGACCTGTTTAACACCAAGATGATCTCCAAGACCGTGTCAAGGATAGGATATGTGAGTTTAAGTGCTTTGTAAAGCAGCTCAATTTAACAACTTCTAATAGAGTAGCTGAGGCAAGATCACTGTGTGGAATAATTTTAGCAAACACAAAGATAGAAAAGCTCAATTAGGTTTCCAAAAAGCATTTAGTGGTGGGAAAACGGGCTCAGGCTGTAGCTCTGTTGAAGAATTATTCCTCTCACTGAAGTCTTAGAAGAAACAGAGGTGGATTAGGGCAATCTTTCTATTGGAAGATCCATTTGTGTTTTCCTGCAGCTTAAAAAGTGAGAAAATACTTATGACACCAGTATTTTGCTGAATAGTAATGTATTTTTTTCGTATTTCATCTGGTGTTTTCTGTTGCATACATGGCCTTTTTTATTCTTTGAGCAACCACAACTAGGAAGCTTTTACTTGCCCTGTATTCTTTGATTACCATATTCCCCCACAAGTTAGCCAAGTGTTCAAGAAAACAATTCACTGCTTAGGCTCTCTGTGTGGTTTATTCCTGCTTCAATTTCTCTTGGTGATCTTTTCTTTGTCACATCAAATTCAGCTCTTTTTTCCCCTCCTTTTCTTTTTCTTTCTTTTTCCAACACAAATGTGCATTTTATGACTTTGTCCTTTCTGTTAGCAATAGATGGATTTTGGAGCACTTTTGCTTGAGTGTTAATTGTCCTTCATAAATCAGCCAAAGTCACTGGCTTTTGAACCGGTGCAATCTGCAGAAGCAACAACAGAGCCAGGATTAAAATCCAAAGCAAATATTCCCTTGGCATGGTAATTTTCTAACATACAAGCAGGTATAACTTTGGAATGTAAGTCAGTGGTGTGGCCTATTAGATACTGATTCAAGAGAAGACTTCAAAATGCGTAAAGATTTAAATCATTTTTGGAAAAATCATAGAATAGTTAGGGTTGGAAAGGCCCTTAAGATCATCTAGTCCCACCCCCCCTGCCATGAGCAGGGACACCACACACTAAACTATGTCACCCAAGGCTCTGTCCAGCCTGGCCTTGAACACCTCCAGGGTTGGAGCATTCACAACTTCCTTGGGCAACCTGTTCCAGTGCCTCACCACCCTCACTGTGAAGAACTTCTTCCTTAGATCTAACCTAAACTTCCCCTGTTTAAGTTTAAAGCCATTACCCCTTGTCCTACCACTACAGTCCCTAATGAAGAGTCCCTCCCCAGCATCCTTGTAGGCCCCCTTCAGATACTGGAAGGCTGCTATAAGGTCTCCACGCAGCTTCTCCAGGCTGAACAGCCCCAACTTTCTCAGCCTGTCTTCATACGGAAGGTGCTCCAGCCCTCTTATCATCCTCGTGGCCTCCTCTGGACTTGCTCCAACAGCTCCATGTCCAAAATAACTTTTTTTAAATTCAATTACCTGCATCTCAATTCTCAAGCATATCTTGGTCTATCCTATACCTTGTTTGTAATGTAATTGCAACATTAAGGCCAAGTCTTTGATCTGGAGTGTAGTGTTGTTGGTGCTGGTCAAATCCAGAACAAAAAAATCTTGCTTCAAAAACTTAAAAATGTATTCTCTTCAAAATTAGTATAATGAATTACTGTATTTTGTTTGGTTTTTTGGTTTCCATTAAAGTACAGTGCAAGTGGTGAAGAAACAACAGAAATGCATCTATAGTGAGTGCTGAGAGGCAAGAAAATTGCATATGACAGGATGTCCCAGCCTGTACAAGCCTACATACCACTCCAAGCAGTTCCTTTAAAATCAATGCAGTTCATCAGTATAGATCTACAGACCTGGCTGTTAAACAGATC
The DNA here is from genome assembly GCF_000696875.1 of Nestor notabilis. Classification (NCBI taxonomy): domain Eukaryota; kingdom Metazoa; phylum Chordata; class Aves; order Psittaciformes; family Psittacidae; genus Nestor; species Nestor notabilis. Next base: position 53,526 of record NW_009935909.1, read on the forward strand.
TTTACCTACCAAGAAATACTCTAATTTTGAAAGCAATTTTAATAACATTTTTTCAGAGTAATTTTTTAAAAGTGGTTGGATAATGTTAGAAAATAGCTGAAAAACATAATTTTTCATATCTGTGGTAAGAGTTACTGCAATTTTGAGGTGTGAGTAAACAGGAGAATTTATCCTAAGAAAGTTACAAGAAGCTGAAGAAAAGGAAATACCAAATCAACATCTTGGCTCAGTCCTAGTCACAAATAGAGGAAGCAGATAGTAAGCAAAACCCACCTTAGATTAAATATATTTGAACGTGTGTGTCTATTAAGTAGATATTTATATACATTTATAATGTTATTATTGTAACTGGTTTAATGATTCAAGCATGTAATTAAAAGCTGTGCACAAGACTTTCTGAGATCTAAGCGACTTAGATCCCGTTTTCAGCAATAATGTTTGCACTCATGAGCCTTTACTTCTTTGAAAGTAATGGAGCATGCAGTCCTAGATGTTTGGAGCATTCACATTTGCAAAGAGAATTTTTTTATTCATGCTTGTTTAAATGCTGTTTAAAAATGAATGATGTATCAAAATGCACATGCATGAAGAAGCAACGTTAATAACGCCCTTTACCTGAGTGCTTATTTCTGCCTTGCTGCCTACTCCATGTATGTGGCAGAAAGCAACCTGAGCACATCAGAGATTGGGGGACTTAGTCTCTTGGGTCCATCCCTTAGGCTGGAGACAGATTAGATGTCAGAAGCCACAGATCTGGGACCCACTGGAAATGGTGCAGCTGCGTGATGGTGACACCTTTTGCTGCATACTTTGTCCTTTGTCAGGTCAAAGTGATTCAGGAAATACTGTGGAGGGACTGTGACCCAGATTCTTTTGGTTGTTTCTGCTCTGGTTGCTTTGCTGAGAGCTACTCAAAGAACCAGCTCATGGAGGGGGGCTGCCTAGTCCTTTCTGTTCTATTTCCAAACTGTGCTATACATTTACTTCCACTGAATAAGTATGAAGGGCATATCCCACCCTTGATTCCTATGAGAAATGTTAGCAATAAGGTTTAGAAAACATGGGTGCTGAGTCGCTTAACGGATCTGCTGATCACCAAGTTCATTTGGAAATGAGAGCACAGACACCCAGCTCAGGAATACCTACTGCTGCACGGATTGCTCTGCAAAGGGCACCCAGTCAGTGGCAACACACCTTCTGTGGGAGGGGAGCCAGCCCTGGGAGGTCACACAGAAGGCCAGTACCCTGAAGAAGCTAGTCACAAGTATTCCCACTGTGGCCCAGGGAAGACCAGGGCAGGGTTGGTACCAATGGGATTTATATTACTAGCATTCTGTGTTCATAGCAATGGTCAATAAAATTATTGAGGTGCGTGTCCTCCCCAGTTTTACAGACAGGGTTGTGGCAATGGCATAGATGAGATGGTTCAGGCTTGTCTGCCTGGTGACTTGGGAATGCAGAGCTGCCCTACCACTGCAGCACTGACCACAGCATCAGCCTAAACCAGATTCTGTCGGTGTGTGCCACGTTGTTTCTGTCCCATACGGCATGAGAACCCCACACGGTCCCTTCTGAACAGCACCAGTCTCACCAGTGCCTGGATGTGAGCAATAGGAGCTTGAGCTTCTACCAGCTACGCTCTGCTTCAGCAGCAGAGCACCAAGGAACTCCTCAAACTCAACCATGCATGCAGGAGGGGCAGGCATTAGTACCTTGCTCATCAAGTCTATGTCAACTAGATTAGAAAGAACCACCAGTGAGATGGTGTGACCCACCTTTCTAACTTCACTGTTGTCTTTCTGCCAAATTTCAACTTCCTGCTCTGAACCTTCACAGTGATCTGCACAAGTAGATGGGGAAACCTGCCTCTGTTGCTGGTTTTTGTTCTGGAAAGCATCTGAACTTTTGAGGGTATTTCCTAATTGACCTTAGGCAGAGAATGAGCACGGAAGACTTCAGACCTTTAAAATTGAAGCAAAAATTACAAGCAACTGGAAACAATGGGTATGATGGAAAGAATTAGTCTGGTGTAACAATGGATGGATCAGTAGCAACACCTGTAATTCTAAGTGACAAAACAGAAAGGAAAACTATGTTCCAAGGGATTTAAAAGTTGGGTTTTCTTAAAGCTGGGCCAGATTGTCCCCTCCCGTGTTAAAACCCACAGGAGGAGATTTCTGCTTTGAAACTGCCACATGTGATCTGCAGACTGACTCATCCCAGAGGCAGAATCTCTTTCTGCTGTCCAAAGGGGGCAGATTTTTCCCTTCAGAGTGGGCACACAGATGCCCAATCTAACTTGTTTCGTGTCCTGCCCTAAGGATCTTTCTCACCCCCCTCCTCACCCTCATTTAGCCTATTTTCTTTGTAGACACCCTCCTACATGTCTTGGTTTGTTGGGAATGGCTTCCAGAATGGAAAAGGGAGCGATATTGATAACCTGTGCAGCCTCAGGTTATACAGAGAGGGAAAGGGACAGCAGAGATGGGTCTGGCTTGGATGCGAAGAAGTATCTGCACAGTGTGAAGAATACTAATACCTGGCTGCTGGCTTGCTGTTTTCTTAAAATATTACAACTGCCCTTCTGAGGTTGCTAAAAAACCTAAATAAACCAGCACTATGCTATAGCAACATTTCTTCTTTTTTATGGTATGATATTTTTAATATAAATTTTGGCAACATGTGCTGGGAAGCAGATTTTCACTGGAATGTGGGACCTCAGAAGAAAGCCTGTTTGTCCCAAAGAGGCAGGTTGTTTCATGACCTTTCACAGATGTTTCATGAATTTGTCATCCTGAGCTACAGAATTGCTTTTGTTAGGATGTAGAAATAGCTTTGTACTTGCAGAGCTGTTGGTGACATGATTCACAGTCCCACTGCATAGACTTGGACTAGTGCAATAGCTGGAGAGAGGGAGGGATTTATTACTTTTTTGCAGTCTGTTGTGGTAACAAAGCAGAGGAATTGCACTAACCTTTGCTTTCTCCCTCTCCAACTAGTGGTAAAAGTCTTAACTATATTCATAAGAAGAATGAGTGATGATCTGCAGTAAGGATTTATTACCTTACCAGTTACTTGAATTTCTCCCTTAAGATTACACAAAGGGCAATTAGAGGGTTTTTTTTCTCGTTTGTAGAGAAGGGTCTAGGCAAAAACAGGTAACAAAAGAGCAAAGCTCAAAACAAATGACAGCACCGTGAAAGAATCTGCCTTTAGTCACTGAAAAGTCCTACAAAATCATCTAGTTTATCAAGAAAGCACAGTCTGGGATTTATTACCTAACAAATGTTTAGTGCGTGTTTTTCAGATACATGTGCTCAAAAATGAGCAAAATGTTCTTTCAAGGACTTGCTGAAACTCTCTTTGGACATTATGCAGCCACCTCTATCCTCTTCTCAGTGACATCAGGCACCCTTTAATCCAGCCAGCTGAGATACTTAGTAGTGCCTCTCTTGGCTGTCCAAGTTGCAGGACACAAAAAGCAGATCAAGCCACTCTTCTGGACCGTAGGGACCAAGCTGAACACAGAATTGAGCACAAGGCTTGGAGGGTGGAGAGACATCTTTAGACCAAACTGAAAGGGTCCCACTACCTGAAGGCCACTGAAGATGCAGAGAGGGAGAGACAAGCTTTCCTCCAGGGGGAAAGTTACCCCATCCTTGTGACAGATGCATCTTTAGTCCTACCTTGGGCAAGGCAGCACTGATATCAACAGCTCCACCACCTTCCCAGCTGCATCCTTTTATACTACTACTGGGTCCCTACTGGCTCCTCCTTTTCTCTCAACCTGCATTTTGGGGAGGGCTGGGAATCTGGCAGTCGTTGACACCCTGAGGATGAACAAACTACCTATGGCGATAGGCCCAAGGAGTCTTTGTGTAGTTACCCTCCATACTTTTGTTGTTTTGAGCTAGGAAGGTATACTAACTAGTAGTTGCTCTCAATAACAACAAGCAGAAGCTATGTTCAGTTGCCCCAAATTTATGGGGCATGTACTGTGGCACGTTGGTGCTCTTACTGCAGTAGCCAAGCACATTGTGTACTTTACAGTTCATTTACACTCTCTGAGATAACTAATGCTGATTTATGTCCTTCCACTGTGAAATCCTAGTCTTGTGGTGTCAAAATGGCAGGCAGGATGCTATTAAACCAGACATAAACAGTCAGCTCACCACAGTGCACATCTCTCACTTGCCTTTGCAATGTTGCTACAGGGCAAAGAACAAAGCCTATTTGTAGCCTGCTCCTAAACCTTTTAAATCCTTCCTAACAAAGGCAGCAGGGCAAGGAAAGCAATGGCTGTAGGAACCCCATCAGTGTCTGTCAGACCCTCTGTTGTAGAGTCCAGTCTCTCAGATACCACTAGTCAGCAGAAATCAGCGCAGTGTCAAGCCTGGTGGCCTTTTGGTGAGAGAGACCTCCTGAGAGCAGGATGGACCCTATTCATCCCTGTTGCCCATAAGGATTCCCTACCCGGTCCTTGGAGTTGCTTATGCAGCAGCCACGCCAGATGAGCAAGCTTCCAAGCCTGGGGAACTTGAGGGGGGAATGTCTGGGGCTGTTTTTAGCTGCTTTGCTATGTTACATTCTCCTTGCGCTATTGCCATGAGTATTTCAGCAGCATTGTGCTTGAAGGAATTTTTAATCCACTCCAGCTAAGATAAATCTCTGGGGCTTTTCCCCTTGGCATATGGGATCGCTGTGGGAATAGGTGGTTAAGAAAGCAAGAACATAAAACAAGGCATAGGAACTGCCATGGTAGGCCAGACAAAAGCCTTTCTGTTGCAAGGAAAGCAAAGATAAAGGGAGGCATACGACAGTGTTTCTTGTGGTATGTGCTCCCAGCTTTCTGGCCACCAGCCACTTACGGACATTCTGTTCCTGTCATACTGCAGCCTGCACCTCTTGGCACCACTTTGGTCACACATAACATTGTCATTACACCGACTCCTGGGATTGCAAGCATGGATGAGCACTTTGCAGTGTTTACCAGCAGAAAGACTGTATACGGCAGTTTTGCCTGTGAACTGGACATGCAGGTGTCGTTCTCTGCCACAGGGACAAGATGGAAGGAGTCAGGGTTTAGTAGAAAGAATAGAAAAGTCATGGGGAAGGAAACAGGAAAAAAAAAAGTATGTGATTAATTTTGCATCTGTTCTTACTTATGGACTACGTTCTTGTGTTGACTGGTTACCTCAGAATCAACATTCACATTTAACACGTGAATTATTTTTAACTCCAGCCTGGTAAATATCAACTATCTGCTGCTCAAACTACATTAGGAGATAAGTTGCCAGGCTAAAGTGAATTTATTAACCAGCAACGGTAAAAACATTTACAGGACAGGAATCGTCAGAGGAGGAGGGAATTAAGCCATCCCAAAGTGCAAGCAAACACACCCTGACATTTCACTAGTAGAAAATTAGTCAACAGAACTATGAACTCCTGAACTGATCTGCGTCCCCTCATCTTGGCCTCCCCGATGTGAAGCTGGAAGAAGACTCCGCTGAACAGGCTGAAAACATCTGCTGCACAATAGGAACTTTCCCCTGCGCATCCACCCGCCTCCATTTTCCTGAGCGCTGAGTTTACATGGATGAGCTGGAAGTGCAGCTCCCTCTCAGGCAGTCTCTGCCCTTCAACACGGATTTATGGACAAAGCATCTGCACATTCTACATGCCCAGACATTCTGGTGAATGTCACGTGGTGGGTGTGACTCTTAAGTCACCCAGTCTTTTGCACATAATACTTCCTTCATGCTCAAGAGCATCCCACAAGTCAAAATAGGCAGTCCCAGAGACACGGCCCTTTCCATAGTCTGAATGTTCTCTGGCATGCTTTTTTAATTAGATGGTAAAGACAACAAAATGATTCCTTCCTTCTTGCTCATATGGTTCTCCTTAGAGCCACCTTCTTTCCACCATCCCTGCTCCTCTTCTTCCTCCAAAACAAAGAAACATTCCTTATTTTGCTCAAGACGCCGTTTCCAGGAGTGCTGCCTGCTTCCAGGAAGCCGCACTGCCCCTCCATTCCCGTATTTCAGACTTGAGAGGTAGATTAGCTGGGTGAGACCTTTCAAACAGAATTTTTCCCAGTACAAACAGCATCTGTGTTGTTCCTTGTGCTTGCTGCTGCCAGTGGGCTTTGCAGGGTCACCAGGAGTTGTGACAGAAGGCCAAGGCACCTAATAGAGCCGGTGGTTTCATTTGCTTCTTGCTACCAGTGTGACTGTACCAATTCTGAGTTGCTTCCTTTGCCCATCCCAGCTCACAGGGACACTATAAAGGTTTTTTCTGCCAGCTACAGAAGAGTGTAAGAAATAAGACTTTGAATATCTTTTTACATAGAGGGAGTTCTCCTGATGATGTCTCAGTCTACCCTCAGTTCTCCTTCTGGATTGAATGGACAAGATCCTGAATTTCAACTGGTCAGATCAAAAGGATAACTCCAGTCACAGCACTGCAGCTGAGGGTTGAGTCATGCAAGAATAGGAGGAAAGAGCAGAGCCAGAGCTGAGCTATACCACATTTTTTTCTCCATCTTGAACCATGTTATTAGAGACTTGGGTGATGATGTAGTCTTCATCTGTAACTTTGGAAACTGCTATAATCTGCCATATACTGCTATAACCTCTTCTCCTCCAAAATCCACGCATCTTGTCAGGTGCTGGCATTCCTCGTTAAACAGAAACGTTCCTCTGCTGCAGGATCTCTTGACAGGATTTTGTTGCTAATAGGTCAGAAGTTAAGGAAACTTGGTTAAGTGCTTGTATTTCACATATAAGGTCTGTTTCCACTAAAAAACCCCACTCGATTTGTACATAATAAAATATATGGAAATAAATGGGGGATGCTAGTGGTGCAGGGAAAATTCTTTGAGTCAGGAAAATAAATTATTCATTCAGTTTTCAAGGGGTTTATATGAAGACATGGTCTTTCCTGGAGACAAAGTGGTAATATGGAGTGTTCATTCAGAATGAAAATGGCTAACTTGCCAAAAGATTTTGATTAGCCAAAATTTTATGCTTGGAAATTTACATCATTTCTTAATCCTGTTCCATAAAAATATACTGCCATACGTAAGTGTTTAACATCACATTTGTAGGAATTTGATCCAGTTTAGCACATAGTAAATTAGTTACATGAAGGTTGCTTGCTTTATGCTACTCTCTCTGTTTCTAATACTCTGCCTGTCTGACATTCCACTCACTCTGCCCATATGTTCCATCCCTGGCATATAACAGCATAAATTCAAGAAGAGAAGATTAGGACCACCCTGGGATATTCTGCCTTTACTCTTTTTTTTTAATAAGAATCCTGTATTTGGCTTCCAAACAAATCAACAAAAAAGGTAGATTATAAGAATCCATTTGCAGATGACTTGAATATGTACATGCATGGATTTGAAACATGAGGCTCTTCATTTGTGTGGTGTTATAAGGTTCATGGCATGTTTTCCGGGTTGGGTCAAAGAGAAGAGCAATGAGTTTGTTTTTAATACAGGAATCCTGCCAGTCAGAAGTAGAGACAAGTTGCCCAGGTGATCAAAGTACATTTTAAACCATCTGACCTAAGGAGCTAATACTAATTTGGGGGGGATTTGGGTCAGATATGAAAGGATTTAATCCCCATATAGCTAATCCTCCCAAGAGCTAATTTAAATGGAGACTGATCTGTCAATTACAGCATTGCTTCACTACACAGTAGAACTTCTGAATTACCGAGGCTTAATTTAGCTTGAAAATTTGTTAAAGTACTCTGTTAGTAGTTCAAATAACATGGAAGCAAACAACTGAATTGAGAAAGAAGCCTAGTTTTGTTCTCCCGTTATTGAAAATGGATCCCTTTTGGCTCAAATTCTGTTTGGAGAGCTTGCTCAAGGTTGGATCTTGGCGATGTTTTTGTATTTGTTGTTCAAATGTGACCAAAAAAGCAGATTCAAGGCAAAGAAAATTATCTTTGAATTTGTCAATTTATAGAACCAGTTTTCTAAGCTGGCTGAAAAAGAAATCTAGATCTTCAGTATTTTCTCCTAAAATAATTTTCTATTTTGAAATAAAATTTAGTTTTTATACCCGAGGAACATGTTGAAGAGCCTACTGCTCCTGCACTCCCAAAATGAAACATTGCACATCAGGCTGACCAAAACAATCTGTTTGACTGAAGACAAAACATTATGGCTATTAATTTCTACATCAAAAGTTAGCGTGTTTCACTTGAAGTCACAACACCTTTGATTTGAGGGTTCACTCATCAGCCCCAAGTGCCTGTTATTTGTGCAACTCTTCTCCAAGAGTCTGACAAGTCAGCTGCTGAGAAGACACCCTAACAAGAGCTATGCTGTGGAACCAGCTAGACAGATGGCAGAGAACATTATAATTCAGTTATGAAAAATGTTCTCCTTACATCCAAATTTGGTTAAAATTCCTGACTTTTGAGTCCCATTCCACACAACAAATGTTTTGTCAGACTCCATAGTGATAACGTAGCAGTGTTTTAATGGCATTAGAGAAGACAATGACATAAGCAGCAGCCTTAAATTGCCAGAAGTTTTGCACTCACTAATAAATACAGCTCAGTCTTGGCTGATTAAATGTGGAAGTAATTTATCCAATTGAAATGCTGTCTTTTGCCAAGGTTTCTTTTGTGTGTGTGCTGGATTGATCAAGAGTGTAAGGCATGCTAAGATGGGAATCTCTGCTAGGTTTGGGATAGTATTTCTAGTTTCTGACCCCAACTTGCTCCCCTAGTTTGCTGACACTTGACATAAGGACATTTCAGAAGAGAAGAGTGCAGAGTGCAGAGTTTCTCAGCCCGTTGGTGTGCTTCATCTTCCGAGTCTTTATTTTCTGATGGTTCTGCCTCACGCTTCATAGCATTGTTTTCTCTGGAAAAAAATCTGGCTGCCATGCTTCATTTCTCTTTGGTCACCTTCAAGTTAGGCGTTTATCAAATTCCCCTTCAAAATGGTGTTAATGTTCCTGTTGATTTTAGTGAGTGCTGGAGCAGATCTTTGTACTATGCTACTCCCTTTGTTTTACTTTGCCAGGTTAGCCTGGATCTTTGCAAAAGAGCTTTTAAACGATGCCTGCCCCTTTCTTGGTTTCTTTCCTGCGACCAGCTGCGAATGCCCCATTAGACCAAAAGGTCTCAAACACACACCCAAAGCATTGCTCAGCGATATGGGGCATTGGCTCCCCTGCAGCTCTGGCTGTGTAACAGAGAGGGGACCGAGACACGCAAAGACCACTGAGCTCTTTCGGGGGAAATTGCTGGAGGCACCAGGGGTTTTTTTGCTGATAATAGAAAGCAGCAGCTCAGCAATTTCACAGGCAGGCCAGAAGAGCCATCAACTGCCTTAGCATCCCAGTGAATAAGATTGCCAGGCAAAGCTAATGAAGTTTTCTCTCCGAGCCAGGGCAGCTGAACACTCTGCTCCCCACTAAGTGGATTAGAACTTGACTATCGGATGAGGGCATGGCAGCTCTTCTCTGCCAGATTGGGACACCAGGCCACTCACTGTGCGTTGCCTCGCAGGGCAGCACTCACACTGGGGCACAATGTGCCTCTCCTTGGGACCATCAGGAGTCTGACGGGAAGAGCACGCAGTACTCAAATTTACTCCATGTGTCCCTCAGCTGAATACACCCTCCTGGCCAAGTACTTGGTATTTGTGTACAAGAACATAAAATTTGCTGTGTCAGTCCTTTTCCCCTCTTCCTTCTCCATATTTATTTGTCTTTTCTGAAGTTTAATGCACCGTAGCCAGTTTAACAAAATATGACATTAAAGATCCAGGCTTCCCTGTGTTACTATTCATTGCTTTTCCTTAGTACTAGAAAATTCCTGTGGCTGCTAGACAGATAAAGAGCAAAGTGGCTCTGGAGCCAAAGGCATCATTCTGTATTATCCAGTAATTTTTTAAGCTTTTTTGCTAGACACAATTGCTGAAAATAACACTGCTGGTAAACCCAACAGTAATGTTTATACCAATGTAAACCACTGCTAATGAGGGACTCTGCTACACAGGAATAAACAAGGCTGGTTTTCTTTACTTTTTTACACTTCATCTAAGAGCCTTTAGATAATTTGTGATCAGAGGTTAAGAAAAGCTCGGAACAGTACTTTCCCTTTAATCCTTAGACCTCTCAGCTGACTCTACACTTTGTTTTCATGCTGAAGGGGAAAAAATATTTTCCTGGCAGGTTAAGAATGATTTTTCCATTAATCTTTTCTTTTGGAGCCAAGACGCATTCTTTTCACAGAGATCTGATGTGACATAATACTGTACCTGGAATTTCACACTAAAGGGAGTGGAAAAACATTCTTGCCACAGCAAGCACTCACAACTGGGCTACAAACCCTCCAGAAAAACCAAAAAACCAAAAGAGCAATTTAAAAAGGGGACAGGAAGGGAATATTGGGCATAGTAATCTCCCATGGCGAGAAAAGCTCTTAAATGTCATGCTATTTATGAAATCTTTCAAAGATAAACTGATAGAATATGTTACGTAGTGGCACAGGGCAACAGTTACCTTGCTTGAAAGTTATCTCAGCAGTTTGAAATGCTATTAATTAAAGCACATCGGGGCAAAATATCAAAGTGTAAATGCGAGGAGCAATAAAAACGTTTCAGGTTAATGCAATTCAAAGCAGAACAGAAACTGCTTCTGCAATTAAATACATAAGTAAGTGATCTTGGATTTATGAAAGTTGATAGGATCCACCCATCTCCCTATTTTTCGTTTATCAGTGTTTTTTTCAAAGCCCAGAGCTGGAGCGCCTCCAGGCAGTTTAATTGTCCAGATGTGGAGTGGATTTCCTAAACATTGGCAGCATGGGGAAGACATGATGGTTTTTGCTTGGAAACCAATGAAAAGAAGAGAAATATTTTCAAATTCTGACTTGGTTTGCAAAAGGCTTTACTGAAATGGATCTTGAAAAATTCCCAGGCCTCAACAGACAAATACATCTGCCTTGATAGTCATCTAATCATGGCTCTGTGCTGAATTTGTCTGTGGCTGCATGTGTATCACAAGACACAGCCATTCCTGGATTGTTTTTGTACCCATAGTAAAACACAGTAAACTATTCGATGGACTTCTGTTCGAGTACTAGATGGCTGTGTTTCTCCTTAAACCTAATAGAGGTCTACACTGTGTTTCTTGGTACTAGAAACCCCCAAACAATACTGGAATGGGAGGTAGAGCCAACAAAAAAACTCCTTCTGACAAGTATTTTTCCACCACAAGAAAATTTCTTGGTTGCAATATGCCACAGCTAGTGCTTACCTGGAGTGCAGTCACCCGAACTCTGCTTTGTCCTCTGTGGCAGTTAGATTTGTAATCTCCCAAGAGCAAGTTAGATGTAGTGCATTTTATGCTTTGATGCCTCATTGCTATTGCAGTATTCCTGCAGTGTCACTTCCCTGTAGGAAGGGTCCAGAAAAGGCAAGCATTTCTTTTCTTTTTGACAGTGTTCTGGTGGCATCTGTCCTACTAGCAAGACTTACTTTGTGGAGAACAGTATTGACTAAAATGACATTCTATAAATCCTCTAATCACAGGATCTGACTTTTTTTAGATCAGTTTCAATTTTCAACTTCACATCCCAAATAAAAACTAGACAGCCTTAGAAACCATCCCTTCCATTTAGCCCTGATACGCGCATAGTATCTACTCAATCCACCATCATACATTGCTTCATTTAATGCTTTGTCTAGCACTTTCAGGCCATAGGGCAAAAACCAGCCTTGGTGTAAGTGAATTCCACTCTCTGAAACTCTATTCCTACCTATATATAGCATGTCTGAGCTTGGCCTGACATTTCTAGTGACTGTAGCTCATTTCCATAGGTTTGATTCACTGAGGCAGCCAGGAGTGTGCTGGTGACTTCCCAGTAGGACAGCACTTAATGTACTGGGGATACTTGCTTATGCAGAGCTGGCATGAGACTGCTCAGTCATGTCACTGGCAGCTACCAAAAGAGGAACCTGGAAGCCTGGTTACACAGGAGACTCTGTCTATCATAACTACATTTTTGGAGCTAGTCAGCCTTGACTGTACTGCGGAAGTACAGAAATTATTGGTTTGGGCTCCATTGTCACCTGTACAGGCAGCATTTGTAGCAATGGCATAGTGTAAAAACTACCAGCCATATCAGCTGCTCCTCTGTTAAAATACCCACTGCTAGGTGAGATGTTTGAGGTGTTTAAGGGCTGTGTGCTGTGTAACTGCGAGTCACCATTGCTGCCATGTGCAGTGCCCTTGTGGGAAGCTAGCCTATAGAAAATATGCATTGAGTCATACTCTTCATCTTGTGCTCGAGTCCTGTGGGCTGCTTCCTTCTCCTGAGAATCTCATGCCCAAAGGAGGGATGCAGCTAAAAATGTTTTACCCATATCACCCAGTGCAGGGCCCTACTAAGCTCCCCTGTCCACTCTAGCTCAGGGAAGCAGCCTCTTCCTACACATGAGTAATGACGATGTTTTTCTTACATTAAAATCACCAATAAATCTCAGCCCTTCTGCTGTATGCCCTGGGCTCCATGTAGGCTCACTACAGTTTATTTGTATGACTCTCTGCCGAACTATTTCTGAGAATTTTAAGCATGAAAACAAATAGGGAAGTTATATCTGAGAGAAAACCTACTGCCTGTGTTTGAAATCAGTTCCCAAATCTGTGGCTGGCTAAACCTCACCCTGATGTTATTGTGTGGTTATGGGTTTTGGATGTTCTTTTTGCTGGAAGTAACGAAGCCAACATGCACCCATTCTGCAGAAGATCTGCTAAAGGAAAAAACAACTGCGTACCACTGCTGAATGCAAAAGTCAAAACAGAGGTGGGAGCATTTTTTGGCAAAATCCATCAGGCTCCACAACTGTTACAGCGGGTAGGAAAAGGCTGGGGAACTTTTATAACATTGCAGCCCAAAATAGGGCCATAACACACAAAAATACTAGGAAGCAAGATAAATATTCCTCAGTAGTCATTTTCCTCTCTCCCCTTCTGTCTGTCCTCTCTCCTTAAACCTTCCAATTTTCCTTTCCGTTTTAGCTTTATATCTCTTTTAGTCTAATTTTATTTTCCATGTGGGGAGAAAGCAAGTGATTTTGCTTTGCTCACTGAAAGAGTTGGCGCTTTGCTGGGATTGATCAGGAAAGAGCCTGAGCAACGTGCTTGCATTGCTAGGTATTCTTATAAAGTTAATTATAGGCTCTCTGGTTTCATAAGGATCTTTTAGTTAAGCTATAAAACAGAGGATGTATCTACTTTGATCCCTAAAAATCTTTCACCATGACCCACTATCCTTACCAAATGTCCAGGATCCTGTTGTAAATCATTGCATATGACTAGTATGACAATGCTACAAGCTACATTTGACCCCAGGCACGCCAACATTGCAGTTGCGGGTGACAAATACCAAGTACATGAAATATGTCTGTTAATAAAACAGTGCTATGCCATCCTTGTCTGCATTAGCAACCCTCTAGCAAATGTACTCTCTGCTGGGAAGATGTAGTGGCCAGCAACAGGCACTCATGAAGTAAAGGACTTTTTCTCCCATTTGCATTTCCCCTTCAACCCAGCTTCATAAAGGGGCTTTGGTGGCTTTCACTGTCTTCTCTAGCTACCTTCCTGTCAGCATTATGTCTGCTTCCAAATCCTCTTTATTCATCCATGTTGACTGGCATCTCAGTACCTGTGCCCTGCCCTAGAATCCTGTAACTTCCCTGAGACCACAAGCTGGATTTATCCAGCTCTGACAAACTGGTTTTGTCCTCAGGAGCTGGGTGACATTTCCTCACACCCCTGCAAGACCTCTGTGTTGGGTGCTGCAGACCTCTCCCTCTGCAGGTCCCAGAGGCTGAAACACCCCTTGCAGGTCTGTGCCTGACTTTCCCTGGGCTGAGGACCCCCATCAGGGTGCTGGGCAGAGCACGGGAATTCAGTGTTTTCTTACTTTCTCTGTCAGCACACAAATATCTTAGCACCATTTCTGCAGCTGAATCCCTCCCTGTGTCAGAGCTGTTGTAAGTGGTTTCGAAACAACGTATTTCAGCCCAACATCATGCCCACCACCCTTCAGCCATGAGCGCCTCATCTTCTTTTCTTCTCTCTTCCTAGTTCTGGCCACGTCCTTTGGCAGCTCCAATATATTTGTTCTTCCGAGATGTATTAATACAGATTGCTATGGGGAAAACAGACAGTGAGCTATTATTTTAGTGGATCATTTCTTTGCTCTGCTCAATTTGTCTAGTGGATGCAACCTGCTTTGGCACTCCCTTTCTACAACAAAAGCAACAGCCTTAATGCTCTGGCAATTTGCACTGCACTTATTCATAGCTACTGTTACTAACGGGTCTGGTGCTTTTAATATTTGCTGACATGACACTTCACTGTGGCAAGAAGCACTTGTGAAGAAGAAGATTTCAAGATATGCTTGTGAAAGTGTATCTTGAAATCACATATGCAAAGGTTTTAGTAAACATGGGTATTATCATCGTGCAGGAAGCGAGGCCAGCAAGACTGCAGGGAGAAAAAGGGAAGTCTGAATGAATAAAATCAGGCTGGAATTTTGGTGTAGAGACCCCTGTTACACAAATTACCTCACAGTTTGGTTAGAAAATGAAGTCCAGTGCAATTTACCTGTAATTTATGTAGGGGGTTTTATCTGCCTTATTTTTTTAGTAAAAGGTTGTGCCATTGTTGCCAGAATGGCGTGTTTGAAGGAGCTGAAATACTTAAGGGTAATTTTGGGCAGGATGACCCTTCAGGTAACCTCTATTTTAATTCACAGACTCACTGTAGAGATAAGAACGTATAGAATTTCTTATCCCCAAAGACTTCACAAACTGGGGCTGGGATCCTCGACTTCTTGTACTTAACACATGCTATCGGATGGAGTCTTCAAACTGCCTCGTAATTCTACATTTTCCCCAAATATTAATTGCACACTCATTGAAGCTAAGGCTGTTTCTCTGTTGTTCCCGAAGTGCTGTTACTTGCTCTCTGTTTTTACAGGTTTGCAGTCTTTTTATACGCTTCTAATGGATTTATTTGGCTTTAGTTTTTATTGCTTAGGCTCAGCGTTTCCTTTCTTTACTGAACTGTGAATTTAGTTATTCTAGCATACATGGTCATCACCTCAGCTACTAGTTGAGCTAGATACACAAACTTGTACACATGTGTGAGGATGCACACACATAATGCACACGTGCACATGTAGTCTAGAGTACGTGATTCAACGCCTGTGACTTTTGCCCCTCACATCTCACTGATTGCCTATCCCTGGCTGCAGTTCACAGCAATTCAGCTGGTGGATTGTGCCCTACTGGGAAACTGAAAGAAGCCTTTTCAGCTACTGTCCTCCAATGAGTTCCCCAGCAGGACTTCCAGATTTGCTGTACCTTCAGTAACGTGGTTTAACTCCAGAAGGACAACTCTAAGACCCTGGGTTTCTTTGCTGTACCAGAAAATGCCATTCACCGTGGCTCCTTTTTTTCCTACCTTCAGCACCATCTGTTTAAAATGAGGCTTTTGGTTTAGGGTCTTCTACAGATGCATAGCTGCTTTAACATCTGCAGTGTCTTTGTCTGCCTTACCAAACAAACTTCAGAGCAGGGATGCCTTTCTTTAGGTACATGTTACCACTAGCCCCGCTCAGTATTTGCATCTGAAGGAGCCCACCTCAAAGAAGTGCCACTCCAGGCCATGAGTCCCCAGACTTATGGGCATGTACTGTATTGCAAATCTGGGTGTACCACAATGTACAGTGGATATGATCACATGGCAGCTATATGATCATATAGCCTTATATTGGCTATAGCAAGCCCCATTTCCAGACATCCTCCAAGCCTTATTATGCTTTCCAAACTACCTGCTTACAAATCATAGATAGCTTGGTATCATGCCAAGGCTGTTCAGCAAAAAAAGATCTGTGTTCTGATCCATATGAAGGCCAGGTGACTTTCAAGGCAACCTCTTTTCCAGGCTTTGCGTATCACCTGGGAGGCAGCTGATATTTGCAGTCTCCAACCTTTTTAAAAGGCCTCCCCATGCTTTGTTTCATGAATTTAAGCCCTTCTCATGAGCTTCTTCCAGGCTGAATGCTTCCTAACACCTTGCATACGCAGCTTACAATCCAATAGGAGCCAGTTCCAATGGCCTCTGCTCTCTTTTAATGGGTCAGCTCCCTCATCTCCCCTGGCATTAGCTCTATGAAATAAATAGATACTACAGGCACAGCAAAGTATGAAATAAAGAGATACTACAGGCACAGCTCAAGTAATGATATATACTTTCCCCACTCTGAACTTCTTTCCAGAGTCTCTTATATGCTACCTTGGATTTGATTCAATGTAATTGGATGTGTCATTTGCTCATACATACTTATCCTAGGAATACACGTTCGAAGGGCTGCGGAGGCCACTCCAAACCAGTGGGAGTTAAGCACTCAACATCTCTACAGATCTGGACCACAAAGAGCATTAACACAGATTTCATAGCAGACAATCCCTACAGCATCATCTTGAAGACATGTGGTCTGGGATCAAAGAGGTTCATTCGCCTCACAGCCATTGAGGAAATATATTTAATGCTAGTGCATGAGGGGATTTAGGGTCTCCCAAGTGTTGGGGAGCCGCTAACGGGGACTTCTCCGGCGGCTGGACTGTGCAGCCCCCGCGCCGCCGGACGGACTCCGTTCTGCTGCCCCCCTCTGCTGTTCAGCGCAGAAAACAGCACACTCCGCTCCCAAATCCCGGAGTATTTCCTGTTTAGCTGGTTTGCTGCTTTCTTTGACCAGGTCTGGGAGCGGGGGGCGGGAGGGGAAGGGAGCCTAGCTGCAATTCAATGTGTTTATTGTGCTTGGCAGCTGGCTGCAAATGAGAAAGGAAACAATGCCGATTTCCTACGCACCGTAATTCTCCTTTTTGACCTTTTCATAGATAAGGAAGAAAAAAGATAATTTGCTGGAAAAGCAAAATAAATGAGACGCAAAACCCGAATTGTGGCAGGAGAGATACTAGCTAAATGTGCAGCAAGTGGAGATGGGTGAGGCAGAGAAGCTTTAAAGGTTTAGAGTCAAGGTTGAATGAAAGCTGTGGTTCAGTTTGGATTTTAAAATATGAACGTGTTATCCAATCTTGCTTTTTCAGGATGTCAGTTCCTTTTTAAATGGGAATCTCAGATGAAGGCCTTTGTGGGTTTAAATTGGACTGCAAATAAAAAGAATTCAGATGCAACTCTTCTTCCCTCTCCTCCTAAAAATCTCTTTCAAATGGTTTAGCTTTGAAATTTTGGATTCCAGTTTAGTTCAGATAGCAAGCAGAGTAGAGGAAAAGGCACTGCAACGTTAGATAATTATAAATGATAAAGTGGCACCCTTGGAATTTTTAAGCTTGCCAGTTTAAGCAACTGCTGCTTATACAGAATTAATCATCTATATTGTATTGACTTGCATTTCTTTCTTCAAATTAAAACCTGCTGCCAAGTCATTCTTTATGTTTAAAAAAAGAAAGAAACAAACAAAATATCCACCCATTTTGCTCTGTGGTCCTGATATGAATAAACAAAACACACAGCTTAGAAAGAAGGCAGGCTTTGCTTGCTGTCTTCATCTTTTTCTCCCTTTTTGCTGTATCAGCCATGGATTCCTGCATTTTTCTAAAGCCTGGCTAGCATTCGCAAGTTCTGCACAATGGGCCAGTATTTCTGCAGTTCCTGACTACCTCCGCTGCTCCTTTGTTTTGCCAGAACTAACACCAAGTTAGGAGGGAGCTCAGAGGTAAGAAGTTGGTACATCCTCTGGATTAAACCCCTTCAGAAGGGCTGTAAACGATGTGATGACATTTGGACTCTGCCCACCTGTAAATGTCTAAGACAGTGAGGGTTGCAAAAGGCCTGGGCAGTCTGACATTCCTGCATGGAAAGTGGCGGCATTCCCATCCTAAGCAAATAAATATGGAGAACTGAAAGGTCTCCTTCTTCGGCTGCTGAGTCAACTGATGAGGTGTTGGCAGGCAAGATGTTCATTTTCTGTATTCAAGTGCTGTGTCTTTTGTGGCTATCTGCTCCATTTACTACTTTTTCCAGGATAGAGGGAAAAAAAGAGCCCTAAGATTGCAGGAGCAGCTGTAGAAGGACATAGATTTCCTTTTGGATCATCACACTGAGGGCCATTCTTCACAGAAAGAATAAAGCTGATTTCAGCCTGCTCTAATCCCTGCATTAGACTCCCATTCACAACTAAAATAGCTGCACCATGACTTAATTTAATTCCTTCAGAAATGAAGAGAACTTGATCAAATTCAAGAAGTTTAACTCCAGGTAGGAGCATGTCCATGGGAGTTCAATGTGGTTAAATGAATCCTTTGCAATTTCACATCTTTTGACAAATTTGAATGGATTTTCCCATATATCCTGGCATCCATAAACCCCGATTATGGCAGATCTAGGGAGCATTTTGCTCCTTGAGGGACCAGGAGGACTTTCCAGCACATAACTTTAATGTGAACAATCAATAAAGCAAAGAATTAATAACAATATGGCCACAGGCTCTAAGCAGTGGAGTCATGTATGTTATACTCCCAGGTTTCAGGTATTCCATAATTCATTACTCAGAGCAAAGATCAGACTCGGATTTGTTCTTTGAGAACACAGATCGCTGGAAGCTGTGTGAGCAGTGATTGCCAGGCCGCTATTAATTAACGTAGGCTGCATCTTGTCTTTGTGACAAGTTGCAGTCAGCATAATGTCAAAAACTGTGCCTGCTGACTGCACGTATTGAAAAGGGAGGGTGCAGCCTCCCCTTCCTTCTCAAATCATAACGCTGCCTCAAAGTCCATATAGCAGGGATTGCTTTCATTTGCTTTTGAGCTTCTGAGCTTCCTGCGGTCAAGCTTTTGTCAATTGCAGATGAAAAGAGAGAGTAGTCCAGTAAAAACTTTGTAATCCCGTGATTTGAAGAGCAGGAGCTTTAAGTAAGTTACCACATTTTCATGTGAAAATTGCAATTCTGTAGCTGCCTGCATTGCAAACAAGCCTGCCTGAAGTATTTCATTTAGATAGGTTATCATTCCTTATTATCTACCTAGCACTGACAGTAGCTGTAAACTGCCCAGAAATGGTGGCATTTCCATTCATTCCCATGCTCAGCTTGTAGAACATACTCAGGATATGACAATACCATAGAAATGCAAGGTAATTATTATCATTATATAACTCCTTAGCATCTGGGAGCAGAATTAACAATTTGAGTGGTGCCTATAAGAAAACCAGAATACATTTCAGCTAAGCCTGTCATTTTTGATCTCTTAAGTAATCTTAAATAAAATCGCACTGGCTTAGTCAGTGGAGGAAAAAAAAAGCAAGTTCTTATAATCTTCCCTGTGATGATAATACATGTATTCCTTCATTTAAATAAAATCTCTTAACAGCACCTGGAATTTTATGGAGAAATCCTGCACTGGGGATTTGTATGCAGCACACTTGCATATGAAATGTCAGAATTGCAAGGACAAGGACAGCACTGAAATTTAAAAGGTGACGGATAAGACAGATGGCTGAGCAGAAGTGGTCTGCATTGCCATGGAGAAAAGCCTGATGCCATCCTCAGCAATCAGTGCTCAAGCCTGCAAGAGTCTGGCTGCTATGGAAGCTTCCGAGCCAACCCTGGGTGTTGCAATATGCCAGTTTTCCAAGAAACAGATTGATGTACAATGTGTACTATTTTTTATTTTCTTGAGGGAGGAGGGGAGAACTATCTATGGATTTGGGGCTCTCGTGTGGCTTTGGATTTTGTTTTATCAATGCATTTATTGATACCTAGGAAGATTTCTTTGAAATAGAGACGATATTGTGCATATTAGCCTGCCCTTCTTGGAAATTATTTCTGCTGTTTTCCTCACATGGAAAGCAGAAAACCACTATTTGGTTGGAATATACTAATTTCTACTTGTTATTTTGTATTTAATCTGTGAGAAAGGTCCTGTGTTCCTCTCTTGAGACTGCTAACGGTGTTGATCTCTACTTTTCAAGCTGTTTCACCACCCTTTGCAGCCTTGCCTTCGCAAGGGAACTGCAGTCCTGAGTGGTCCATGCAACACCCAGTTAGAGCTGATGCCCACACTGCAAAGAGGTTCCTGTGGGTCAGGCTCAAAGCTGTGTCTGATTATAACTGGGACTGGGAGGGAGGCAGTCTGGGAGCACAGACATCAGGGTTTGCAGTAATTGCTGAGCAATACAGGGAACCAGGATCAAAAGAAAGTGAGAATACTCCCTGAAAGGAAGCGTGAAAGCTTTCTGCCTCCCAGGGCTGAAATTCTCTGGAAATATAAAGAGCTACCAGAAAGAGTTTAAACAGTGACTCAGTCTGTCTGTAACTGCAAGCAACGGGTGCCAAAATAAAGATAGTTAAGCTAAACTAGCCTAATTTCTAACCATTGCTTTTTCTAAAGCATCTGATGATTGTGAAAGTCTCCACTTAATTCAAGAGAATGCAGCTTGATGTGAAACTGTATTACAGGCGTTTGAGCGGTACCAGCAGCACGTGAAATGTGAGCAGTATGTTTTTTAGTGTCAAACAAAAAGGATGGTAGAAGCACAGAGAACTACACGATTGGCCCGATGAGCCAAGGTTGAGATTTTGAGAGGTTGAACTCTTGGTAGGAGACGAGGCTGAGTCCAGAGTACGGCAAAACACTCAGTAAAGGCTAAACCCTTGACAATACAATTAAAACATAGCCTGAGAGGAAAGTCCCCAGCTGCAGTGAAGCTCACGGAGAGCGGGCAGGTCTCTGAGACCTGATTCCTGGTAGCAGGCCTGAGGCAGAACGTGTTGTGAATCTCCAACAGACAGTACATAACAAATGTGAGCTGCACAGACTGTGCAAACTCCCACCCCCAGCCAATGCCTGTGTTTGGGAACCAGTACTGCTGTGGGTTGTGCTCCCTTGGAAGATGTGGAAACCCCAAAGGGTCACCCACACCAATGCTGTGGGTGACAAAGGGGACTCAGCATAGCCGTACGCAGAGCAGATGGGATGTAGATTCATTTCCAGTTGGGTGGGAGCATGCAAGCTAGCGTGGTTTCAGAAGCAGGGGTCTTACAGTACTGGATGAGCAACCATAAGTGGGAAAAGTATTATCATACAGTGGTAGGAAAAGCCCTTCTAAGAGTCTGATACAGCCAGTATATCTACAGATAGTAGAAGGAAAGGCCATACACTGGAGAGATGGGGGTGGAAATGACATAAACAGTAGCTCAGCAGTATTCCTTTACATTGCTTGGGTCTGAACTATTATAGCTGAGGTCACTCCAGTCCAGTTTCTACACTGCAGGATGTTGATTCTGTCCCCAGCCCTGAATCTTACTTCTTGTCCAGGGAGTAGATCCTGCAAGGGGAATATGCTGGGCTGGGCAATGTTTCTCTTCCCTTGTTTTGACAGAGGAGAGAAGACTTTGCCCAAGAGCAGCCCCCAGTCTTGGTTCTGGACCCTGTCTTTAGGAGATTCTGATTGCAAAGAGAGATGAGGAGAAGTGTCCTCTTTTCAGCCTCCTCCTAGAGCAGGATCCCAGACAAATCCAGTGCAGGGTCCGGGAGGAAGAGAAGAGACTGGAGGAGGTGACATCTCCTTTGGAGGAGAGAGTGATGCTGAGACTTCTAAAAAACATGCAGCTTCAACAGGGAAATTAATGTTCCAGATGAGAATACGGAGAAGAGAGTTGAGATAAAAATTAATTACAAATGGGGTATAATCGTGCAATAGTAAAACTTCAGTGTCATTTAATTTCTGTGTAAACAGAGCATGGTTTTGTGCTCATGGTTATCAGGGGATGGATTCAGGAAGCCACATTAAATTCTTGGCACTGTTTCTGATTCGTTCCATGGCCTTCAGGAAATGACTTAATTGTGGGGTGTGCAAGGTGCTGAGCACATGCCGAGGAGCATTTCTTTCGTCTGAAGCAAAGGGGGTTTCTGGAGCAGAACAAAAGCTCAGTACCTCAGACGGGCAGGATGTGCTCATTGAAAAAAACACGGTCTCCTTGTCTTTGTGTCTTGCATAAAATTTGAGTTCAAGAATCCAGGCTGCAGGTATCCTTATCACCTGCAGAGCAGAGAGGATGGTTTGCTGGGTATCTGTGAGGAAGCCAGATAAAAAGGGTTCTAATTGAATTAAAGGATGGACTGGCTTTGTTGAAAGAAAGGGGAACAGAGCCACTCAGGCATACAGGCTCACATCATGAAACAAATTACAGGCTGACACATAGGCTAATAGTCTGTGCTTTGGTGCAATAGACAGGAATAACTCAAAACCTCTGTGGCTGGCAAAGGGGAACTGAGAGTAGTGGGGGAAACTGGTTTTACACTGAAATCCATCCCACAACCGCTGACCAGGTCATGACCTGACGTGGTCCTGTGAACCTCCATGCTGGTACTCCCAGTCTGAGTGGCCCAGGGCAGTGCTCATCAGAGGAGGGGGATGGAGTTGGCCACCCTGCAAAATGTGGGAGCATTCCATAGTGCAAGGTTAAGTCTGCTCCTGGGCAGATCATGGAACTTTCCCTCTATTTTCACTGCAACTGCCTGCCTTTTTTTTAATGGTTTTGTTTTACACCCTGGGAAGCCACCTTCCATATGCCTCTGGATAAATCCCTGCTGGGCGGTATGGGTCCATGTTACACATGCTGGGAGTCCCATCAGGCAGATCTGCAGCCTTCAGATATACCTGCAGGCTTGGTAATGTGTGGTTTTTTCAGGCCAGAACAGTAGATATCCTCAATCCATCACATTTACCTGGCTTTCCTGTGCCAAATCTCTGAAATCCTTTGTGTTCCTCCTCTGACCCCACGCTTCCACTTTCTCAGGGCACCTGCCCTTAGATATAGTCAAGCCTGAAGCATCCAACAGCAAACACAAACATGAAGAAAATACATATATTCAGCTATGTGCAGGTGATGTGTTCAGAAGATCAGGTGCATAAGCATTGCTACAATAAATGGATTTGTTCCATGACATTTAGTCATTAAGCAATATTTATATTAAAACCTCAGTTGTATTTTTAAGATGTGCTAATTTCACATATACTTATATGTACATACCTACACACACATGTTGGTAGAAATTCTGTGTGTTCATGTTAAAGAGACATAAGAAACTGCTTGCTATTTAAAACTAGAATGTATATTCCAGCTGAACAAGAGGTCTCCCTTGTCTGCATGAACTCTGTGATATCTCTGCTTCTGTTTGGTGGGTCTCTGTGGCTTCTTTCTTTTTTCCTGGTGCTCTTCTGTGCACAGCCATTACCCTCTCACTTATTTACTGTATTTCCCTGTTTTTTTTAACATTATCCCATCTTCACAGTGTGCTGGTGATAACACCTTTTGTGAAAGCGACACCACCATATGCTGCCTAAAATTGTTTCATTTTACTGGTTGTTTAATCAAAGAGATTTGAAAGAATTCATTTGCCTTTTTTTGCTATTGAGCTGTGATGTTGCAGGAGCTCCAGAAAGAGACACCTCTTTTAACTGTGCTAGGAGCTGCTGTCATTGAAATAAACAGTTACGCTGATGCAAATGAGAGCAAAATTTGGCCCCATCTGTTCTACATAATCTAATTCCTAAATTGGGAAAAAACAGTCACTAAGAAATGACACCCAGTATTTTATTTTTGTGGGAATTTGAATTTTCACTTCCAAAAAATGCTCAAGCTTGTAACACAGGCTAGCATGTTAAATATGTTGGTTTCATCTAGGATGACACTGAAGACTTTCCTTTGTTACTTTTTAGTTAAAAATGTATCTGAAGCATTAAAATGGTCATTAGTTTTACTTATTGGAAAACAAAGAGACTGAGAATAAGTGGTCCTGAATGCTGTGGGGTTTAGAAGATAATTAAAGGTAAGAAAAAAGAGTCATCAGATGTAGTGCTTAAGCACTGAAGAATATCACACTGTCTTAAGGAAAGAAAGGGCAATATTATTAATGAGTAGCCCCAAATCTACCTCCTACCCAGGCTGACTACCCCTTCCCAGTGCCTGAACGGGCTTCTCATTCAGTTCTGCTCTGTCCTGCTGTGCCAGACCTCTCCGCTTTGTGGTGAACAGGCTTCACATGGCTGACACGTGGCTCACACTGCTCTTCACTTTTGGAGGGGGGTGCTAGAACTGCCATGATATTACCCAAGTTTGCTAAAAGACTATGTGACAGAAATGCCCATACATGTGAAATTCCTCTAGGAACCAAGGGACATGTTAATGGATTGATCTGTAATCTGCTTTGCAGCAGTGGACAAGCAAGTGCTGCTATAGACAGTGTTTCAAACACTGCTGCCTGGGAATAAGGAACTCTTAAAAATCACGGTCCCCCCATAGTTTAAAAAAAGCCCACTGATGGTATTAAAATGGCTCGCTAAGAGAGGTGGTATCCAGGAGTATCCTCCCGTGGTGGTTCTTGTACACATGTAAAGCACCGGCCAGAATTTCCAAGCCTACACGTATGCACTGGATACGAACAGCCTAATTTTTCAGAAGATGCTCCTTATTTCCAACTCCCCTGTAAATGGAGCCGCTGCAGTTTTCTTCATCAGTAGCAGAATGAGCCCAGATCTTGTGCACATGAGGACATTCATTCAGGTACCTCATACTGACCAAGGTGCCTGGTTACAGGAGACCAGGCATGGATCTCTCCAGGCTCAGTGTTTACCAAATGTCATGAACAAGACAACCAGCACATCAGGTTTAGGAATTTTTTTGGGGGGGGGGGGAAATGAAGACTTGAAGAAGTTAGATTGTCACCCATTACCAGATATCCTCAGGCAGGGGAAAAACTTTATTAACTTTAAAAAGAGACTTAGAAATTGAATGTCAAATTTGCTATGTAAGGGATATATATTCCTTATCCTTTTGAACTACAGGGCAAATTTAGGACCACTGCATTTGGATTCCAGATGATTCTACTATAAGGAAAGTCTCAGTTTTGTAATATCAATATATGACTGTTTACACTTCTTTTCAAAGAGAAGAGCCTCTCAGAAATGCTCATCTTACTGGAAATGATGCTTTATGAAGTGTCAAACCTGAAAGTGAAATTATTTATGAATAATTTATATTTAGAATAGAAGAATGTGTTAAACTTCACATATTCTGAAGGATATTTTCAGATAAAAAGTACATGGTGTATCTTAATAAATACCTCATATTGCACCACCTCTACTGTTTACCTTCGATAATGTTATTGGAATACATTTATTTCAATGCAAATTAAGCTGGAAGGACTGGGTCATTTCCTGATATTACGTGATGATATCCACTGGTCTGTTTAAACTACAATAATCTGATTTTGGATTTATTAGTTAAGTTTCTTTGCACTTAGAAACTGAATTGTTGAAAATCTGTAAAATTTACCAGCTTGTAAAATGTAAAAAGGGACACAGAAATGCTCTGGTTTGTATGTCATTGGGATGCAAGTTTCGGTTTATTTTCAAACAGTCTCTAACTAATAATGACCACCTGGAGTAGGAAGATTGTTCCGCCCTTAATCTTCAAAACAATTCCACACTCCTACTTAGTTTACCAGCATGGTCAGGGGTGCATTACACAAAGGGACTGAATCAGAACTGTGTATATCACAGAAAGAGCACGGAGAACATTAAAAAAAAGAAGGAAGGATTTTGTTTAGGCGGTTGATAGTTGCCATAGGAAGTGTTGTTTAAAAACAAAGATTGTTGCTTTGTTGTCAAGAGGCAAAGAGAGAAAAACTGAGGTTCTGGAAGTAGAGATGTACAGCGTTTGGACAATGCCATGGCCAAGGTGCAGTCACTTGTCGACCCTGACTAAGCCAGAGCTCCTGTGGGGGTTGAAATATTTCTTATCGAAGCAGCCATGAGGCCCCTCATGCAAGGAAAAGTCATTTGCAAGCACTCAGGATATATGCAGAATATACACTTTATTCTGTTCCTCCATCTTTGAGCAGAAAGTAATCATTAGAAACCTTTCTGATATAATTAGAACTCTATCAAATTTTCCAGGAGCTCTCGTTGCTCTTAAGCACCCCAAGTAATTACTGTGCTGGGGACGTGCCATGCCCATGAGCTCACCTTGAAATCAAATTATTAATAGTGGGACTGATGCTCATTTGAGGCAGTCTTTAGGAAACTGTGACTGATTGCTTATAAAGCTACCTATAAAAGAAAACCCACATGCATTGGCCTGCCTTCTTGCAGTAACCAGATTATCGGTTACAGAGAAGATGTGTCGCTGCCAATCATGTGTGAGGAGGAAACACATAGAAACTGCAGCAGCTATGTAGAGCCCAGGAGAACCTGCAGACATGAAGACTACAGAGATAACACAAAACCAGTTAATGTTACAGTTGGGTGTCTTCCTCTGACTTAGCCCCCTCAGTGCGCTGTGTAATAAGTGCGGTCTTAATTTGCCACCACCTCTTACCACCTGAATTATCTTAAAGGGCAGTTTCAGCTCCTCAGCTAGGCAATATGGAAATGCAGCCTTTTTTCTGGGAAGAACATTGCATCTAAGGAAGTGTCTGAGCAGCAACATGTAAGATTTCCCAGAGTCGCTCTTGCTGGGTAGTGCCGCAAATAAAGCAGAGAGTGGTTGGTAGTGCCAGAAGCTAAGGGCCAAAATACTGGGATATTTAATGAGAGTAAAGACAAAAATGCTTGGCCAAATGCCATGGGACTAGCCTTTACATCTGTAAGCAATCCTGTAGGGTCTTCAGTGCGCTCTGAGGTGTCAGGTACTCGGCTCCCTGGGCTGTCTCTGGACCATTTCTGCACAAGGCAACCCAGAGAAACCGTTTTGCTTGTCCCTGACAGATGGAAGGCAGAAACACTGTGTGGAAAA
Organism: Nestor notabilis; assembly: GCF_000696875.1. Taxonomy (NCBI): domain Eukaryota; kingdom Metazoa; phylum Chordata; class Aves; order Psittaciformes; family Psittacidae; genus Nestor; species Nestor notabilis. The sequence continues at coordinate 80,394 of NW_009935909.1, forward strand.
ACTCAAATACCTCTAGATTCAAATGCATCTGGAGACAGAAGGCTGACACAAAGCCGCATCAGTGTGATACAGATGCCTCCAGCTGATTTTCCAAAAGCATGGACCTGTTCCAGTGCTCAACTTAACAGTTTGCTTCTTAACTGAATCCACAGAAACTGAAGACACTTGGCTTTCTGGTTCATAAATGCATGATGCTTACTTTACCAAGCAAAATATTAGCCACAGATTAATGGGACTGATTTAACTCATTTAGGAATCAGACACACTTGAGGACATATGATGGGTTACATACGCATCCCTTAAGGCCTATTAAAATCAATTTCACAGTTTAAGTACTGAATAGATCTGGGCTAATGATTAGGGCAGATTTTCCACAGAATGAATAAAACAAACAGCCTTTGGCAACTGGATCACCGAGTAAGAAGCAGTAATTGGAAACCTACCATTAAACAGGATTGTTAGTGTGCTGTTTGCACAGCGGCAGAGAATCAAAGGTAACTTCTGGGAAACCTTCTAAATTCAGGAGGTAAAATGAGTATGAAAAAGAGCAGCGCAGAACTGTGGACAAAACCATACAGGCTACCTGCCAACAAAGCTTGCAGATCAGCCAGCAAACCGAAACTGGACATGTCCAGGCCATCAGGGAGAAAAGAGGAGCCGATGCCAAGTTTCTTCAGTGTTTATCAACACTATTATAGCACTGTAGCAAGGAAAAATCCAGTTGAATGAGTGACAGGGGTTTTTTACATCTTTCTTCCCCTGAAATATATATGCCAGGGAAGTGTCAGCTGAGACATCTGGGAACATCTGAAGGGGAAGCTCTGCAAAAAGTTTAACCACAGTCCAGGAAAGCTAGAAAAATCCTGGTTTGAGTGATATCAAAACCCCAGCAAATGAACAACAGGATCCAGATAGCCGGACCTTTTATTTCAGATGTGAGTGACCAAAAAAGAACACAAAACCAAACTGAAACCAAAACAAAACAAAACACTCTGAGAGGAAGAGAGAGGAGCGCGTTTTCATGAAATGCTGTTTCCTTGGCATCAAAAATGCCTTTGGAGGGGCTGGGGGATCCTACACAGCCAGACAACCGCCGGCACTGTTGGTAAGAGCGAAAACAGCCTTCTGTGACCTGACATGTGTTTATTTCTGGTGAGGAGATGAAAGCACTTGCGATGTGCTATGACATTTCTGTCAGTCCTCAAAACGCACTTGACATTCCCACAGAGAACATCATGTTTATGGCTTATGGGGGGGTGGGAGGGATCGTCTGTCCCCTCCTCTCTGTATATCCCTGCAGCAGAGCTGCAGCAGCATCGCATCCTTCGGGGGTCCCCGGTGGGTGCCAGCAGGCTGGGGTGGCACAGGGTAGCAAATTCTGCTGCTGCTCTTCCTCAGCACCACCTGAAGTGAGAAGGGATTGGATACAGCCTTCCGTGTAATAGAAATCGGGTACGCTTGAGAACTTCATGCAGCTTGTTCTCATCTAGGTGACAAAGCCTTGTGGCTTTTACATGTGATCACTTTACAATCCCACAAGGGCCAAAGATGTGTTCATAAGGGCCAGACCTGCCCAGCATTGGGGTTCCAGCAGAGAGTACGGGAAACAGCACAAGTGGTGAAAAGTGAGCAGAAAGCTTACGCTATTTGGATTGCAGTAATCCCTTCTCCAGCATTGTTCAAACCCCAGATACACGCTGTTTTTCCTAGATGGACAGGGCCAGATCCTCGGTTCCTATCAGCTGGCGCTGCTCCAGCAACCGCAGTGCAGCTGATGCAGCTGGGCTAATTTGCTCTCACTGAGGGTTTGACCTGCTGTTTTCTTCTTGACAACATCCCTTAAAAGATACATGATGTTCTGCAGGGCCCCTCTAATCTGCTTGTGGAGGAGCATCCATTGTTCAGCCTGCCACCCTTATCACCCTCTCTTGCCAGAAAAGAAGCCCGGGCTGGATGCTGGTGACAGCCCTCTTCAGGCATGGGTCTTGCTGTGACTGTGGGAAGCCTCATGCTGCAGAAAGCCCCCAGGAAGACAGGAAGCAGCCGTGGCTCTGAATCACCCTAGAAACAAATGATTCGCTGTGGGTAAATCCATGGAAATGGCACAGTGCTGTAAAGTGTGACTAAGGCTATTATCTCAGAGCAACGGAAAGCCTCCCAGTCCACACCCCCATCCCCGTCCCCTCCTTTCCCCCCATGCCTTCTTAAGAGTATGTTAATTATTGCTCTGGGTGTGAATACACCACGTCTGGAATAAGTCACTCTAACCAAGCAGGTCCATTGCCTTTTCCAAGCAAAACAACACTGGATTGTCTAGAAAAGACTGTTGAAAACATCTGACAAAGCATCGTTTTAGTGTTCAAACAGCTGTGATTCCACAATAACTGATGGACTTGAGGGTGGGTGATTATTTAATTAATAATGTCCCTGTTGGGTTTGCTGCAGCGGGGATCAATACAATGAAGACAGGCAGTCCAGCAGAGCCCTTAGGCTCTCTTAGCTGTGTGTTAGGACAGGAGGCATGAACTCTGCTGCTCTAAAACTCTCTGGTCCCCCAACTGTGAAAAGCAATTTCTTGGCTCCCTGTAAAAACAAACCAAAAGACTGGTTCGTGCTCTGTCCCTACCATCATCCACAAGTGGTGTGGGAACTCAGGGCCTGGAAGTTAGCATGGTAACTTAAAGCAAACAATTTAGGACTGACTGACAGGCAGTGTTGCTGATGGAAGTCCCACCTTGTGATGCTACCAGTGGTGCTTGGTAGCATTCCCAGATCCTTCTGTGTCTCCTCATATTTCAAGAGGGAGAAAGTTCTCTCCACAAAGTTGAACCAGATAGATAGGAACATGATCGTAGTTCCCCTCTCCTCTGAACTGCATGTTTCTGGGTGATGCTGTGGGTTTCCCAAACTCTAGCTGATATTGCATCATCTTGCACTTCAGTCTGAAAAATGAAAAAGTCTGACACAAGCAAATGAGTCCAGATCTGGACTGCTTCTGCTCATGATGTTTTTTCTGTTCCTATTTTATGGCCCTGCACTTTCAAGGGCACCCTTCAGTGAATCATTTCATTTGTTTTAAGGCCTGAATTGTGCTAATGGGCTGAACATTTATATAGAGAAGCCAAGATGATCGCTTCAGGGGGAAAGGTTATTGTGCATGAAGAACAGAGGTATGCACAGTTTCCCTTTGCAAAGGCTAAACACCTTTTTATATAAATAACCTTGAAGCAAGAGCATTACCAAAGCAAGACCTTCACCAATAACTGCTTAAATGCCTACTAGCAGACTGTATATACGATATGAACTACACCAACATTACTGCAATTCTGCTTAGCCATTCCAAAAGAGAATTCAGTCCGGGACTAACAATTATACTAATGCACTGTGTTGGTTAATTGAAGGAGTTTATGACACAAGATGAATGTCAGAGTTCAAAGCCAAGTGTGTGTGTGTGTGTGAGACAGAAAATATGCAGGTAGGGATGTCGTCAGTTGGAACACTAAATATAAGCCTCTGTGATTTTACATCTGGGAAAATATCCAGAAATCCTTTCTAAGCAATAAATTATATGCTTGTGGGACAGCAATGATATACAAGCAAAGCAGCACCTGTAATGAGCCTGCAACCATCACTGAGACTTGGGAACATTAATGCCAATTAATCTGGGAGGGCAGAGTTAGAATGTGCCAATGAAAGTCTCATACCCACCTTGTCTTCCACCTGAAAACCAGCACAGACTATTAATGAGAACACTATTTTTTTCCTTACCAGCTTCCTGGAAAGTATTTGCGTGTCAAAAGTAGTTCACAGGGTCATGGTACAATAATTTTCACTAGTCATTACTGATTCCATCATCTCAGTGGCAACAACTATACTGTGAACTTGAAAGTGCACTTAAAAAACTAATGATGAAAGCATGTCTTGATCAATGTTGACTCATCAGTTGCTTAGTATATGCAAAAACTGTTATCATCCTTAATTGTCTCTATGATACTGCACTCTGAGAGGAATATCCCTCAAAGGAAACCCTTGGGAGAAAATGCTACTCTCAGGTTTTATGAGACTAATGTGGCTTGGACTGAATCGATCACACTCACATTCCACAGAGTAGCTTAAAGTGCCCATTTGGCATTATTCCCTGTTGGCAGTTTGCTGTGTCTAGTTTATATATCAGTAAAATGTTTCCCTTGGTTTTGGTTTATTCTGCGTTTTAGCCTGTATTAATATTTAAATTTATTTGGAACAAACAACATCCCTTTGATGACAACAGGGAAGTTTTGCCAAAACTGAAGTGAGGTAAAGGCAAACTTTGGGATTTATTCTTCCATCTTCTGCTCAGTACATACGGGCTTTCTCATTATAGGTCCTAGAGAGAAACTCACTGTACAGGTTGGTGTAAAGTGCCACATGAGACAATGACCTTGTACTACGTGATGAAGAAGTCTCTAGATCTAGGGCTTTGGTTCAGCAAAGCACTTCAATAAGCGCTTTCAGCAACAAGAGTAGTCTCCAGGTCCTTTAGCGCTCTGTGCCTGTGCTGCACTTACAGCTCCCAGGGTGGCTGGAGATGAGAAGAGCATCCTTGCTCATGGTCAACAAGGTATGTCTTCATGGCAGAGGCTGCCTGGCAAACCCCCCTGTTCTAGGTCACCTAGAAATGCTCTCTGCCCAGCCCCTTCACAAGAGGGCTCTGTGTTTTCAGCGCATGCAGGGCTCAGTTCAGAAGCCTCTGGCACGTGAACTTCATGCCTTGGATTATTTGGACATGTGCAGGGATACAGGCTCTTCAGCTCACCCGATGGATGCATGACATGAAGTCAATCTGCTGGCTAGTTCCTGTATGCACTTCTTACACACTGTAGGAACGGCACAAGGAATATGTTTGGTAGTAAAGCCCTGCTGGTACGGAGCAGAGGGCAGTCTTGGCAACAGTTCCTCGCTGAAAGGCTTCTCCAGCAGTGAGACAGCTCGGGCAGCCCAGAGAGCAGCAAGAGCCCTAGTCCTGCACTCCAAAAATGTGAGGTCCTGGCACCTCCATGGAGGCTGGGGTTCAGGCAGACAGGAGGTCTGTTTGAGAGATTTCATAGGAAAGGACAACAGAGACTGTGATCTCAAAACATGGGAAAGAAGCTACACCAGCCTATACTAGGGTCTGTGCATAAACCTTTTCATAGCGTATCTTGTTTTCACTCCTATGCTAGATGAGTCCATTAGACACTGCATTAACTACCAGAGGGTATATAACTTAAAGGCCTCCAATGTATATCCTGTATCTAGGATGCTATTTTATACAAAGTATAGATAGGGAAATAGCTTTTATCATAAAAGGGGTTTGCTAGAACCTGAGGCATATGTAGTTAGCTTTTAGTTCACAAATTTCTTCTTATTGAGGGCAGGAGAGTTTGATTTAGGGTAATCAACAACTTAGGCCAGAAGGGACTAGTCTGGTCTCACACATAACACAGACCAAGGAATGCCCCTCTCTTAATTCCTGAGCAAAACTCGTTAGTAGTGTCTGGTGCTAGAAAAACAACCAATTACAATGTTAAACATTCCAATTGTGGAAAATCCACTACAGTCCTCATTAATTTTTATTTACCTTCACTGATAAGCAAAAATGCCTTAGCTAATTTGTAGTCTGAACTTGTCTGGTTTCAACCTGCATCTACTAAGTCGTCTTATACCTTTCTGTTCCAGAGGTGCCTTATATATGAAACTGCAACATTAGCTAGAAAGAAAAAAAGTGCAAGGGTGATATTCCATGGGAAATTAAGGTTTGGGTGGATAATGCTAATGCTCCTTCAGTGAATACATGTAGCAATGCATGTCACCTTGCAGAACATAGCCAAGAGCTGCATTTTGGGGGTAATATATGTCAATCTCCTGGTACAGGAATTACATTCTCTACCCAGAGTCTAATGTCAATTACAGTCACTGTCTTTCAATATGTTGAAACTACAAAAAGGGTCAACATATGAAATATTCATGCTGACATTTCCTTATAGCACATCCTTTCCTGGCTCAGCCATTTCCTTAGCAATACACTCTGTATCATACTGTGCTCCCCCACTGCCTCTCTTCCCCTAAGCCCTGTCAATTCACCTGGCCTTGAGGCTTCTTTTGTCTCTTTCCAGAAGATGCTTTATGACATTTCTTATGTTACTGCTCTGCCTAGATTGTTCTCATCCTACATAGTCTGTAACCTGTCTGTGTGTCTAAACCTGTGTGATTCTCTCGGTCAGTCTCCACCACCCAGCACTATCCTGATCCTCATTCTTGATATGCTTTCATACCTCATTGCATCACTTTACCAAAAAATTCTAGCAATAAGCAGTTTATAGAACATGTTGTACACCAAATCGGGGTGAAAACCAAAGATCCTTACAGCTTACAGTAAGACAAATTATCACAAAGCTTACTTGTGATCACTCCACAACCTTTCATTGACTCTGCTAGAACCAATAGTGTATTTTTAACATGCATCAACTTACATGTAAGAGCAAAAGATTAATTTCACACGCAAATGTTTTCATTTAGAGATGTCTGAAGCATTTCCCTGTATGAACGTTTTCTTTCAACAAAGTTACATGGGAAATTCATTTATGTAAACTTTCTCTTCAAAATCCTTCCCTTTTAATAAATTGGCATTTTCCAAAAAATATAACACTGCACAATACAACAGAAATAATTGATAAAGTGTCTTCCAATCTGATTATGTCTAATTATGATTAACAATCTCATGCTGCAGGGTTTTTATTTTTTCCATGTGTGCTTCTGGTGATAGATAAATAACAGCACGCTGAGTGAGATGTGACTGCCAGTTCATATGGCCGTTCCTCATTTTAAAGTAGTTCATTTCCTAATGTAACCTTGAGGATCTTATAATGTCATCTGTCACCGCAGTATTTTGAGCACTTCCTTTAACATCACAATATAAAGAGTATTTTCTGAGTGTCTGGTACTTCTCATTTTTGAGGTCAAAACTTGGCAGAAGAGGGTGGCAGAGACGTTTCTGGTGATAGTTGTTGTCTGTACCGCACATTTCCTCTTCTCTTCTGCTGGATCTGCTGTAGAAGGAAATTTCAACTGCAGCTACTCCCCATTCTTCTGAATATATGGTTGTCATCTTTCAAACTGTTTTCACTCAAGCACAGGATTTGGAGGGGTTGTAAATAAGGGCTTGTTTATCTGGGGAGGGTTATGGAGTCAGACCTGGCTCTAAGTTGCTCCTCTCTTTGGTGGTTGTTCTGGACTAGCTCTTACATGAATGTTTGTGGGGTGATACCCTGACAGTTGAAGGGCTGATCTGATGTGTTTAAAAAAGCAGTACTCAGGCAGCCTTCCCAGATGTAAAGGTCTGCACTACATGCCATGGGCAAGAGGGCAGATTCCACATTAATCACCAAAAGTGCAGATGTGATGATTGGGGTGAGCGGAAAGGTGGGGGCACACCACAGTGCCAGGAAGCCCAGCTTCCAGTCTCCACTCAGCCATTAAACTGATGGATGCTTGTGAGCAAGAACCTTGCCGCAGTGCACCTTTCTTCCCTCGCAACCTCCCTTTAGTCTCCAAGACATACTATGATCCCTTCTTTGGGGAAGGTGTTTTTACATTTGTATTGCTGGGAAGATGGTCTCCTGGTTCTGGCAGCGCCTTTGAGGTGCTGCTGAAACAAAAATGATTAAAAACAACAGCCTTGAGCACACCAAAGAGATAAACCAAGTTTGTTCAGCACAAGTTGTCTCACAGAGGGACATAGGGATTGTTTGTATTACCCGCAGGTAAAGCATTGAGCGCTTGCATCCTCTGTGCAGAAAAACAAACTGATCCAAGTTCTTTAAAATTCCTTTCATTCAAGGAACCCCAGCTCATAGCAGAGCACTGCCGGAAGCAGCACCAGCAGTCTCTTCTCCAGCTTGTGGGGCAGACCCAGACCTGTTGTTTGCTCCCTTTCCAGCACTGTGAGGCTCTTGGCATGATGCTGATGTGCATCAGTGGGGCAGAGAGGGCTGCCCAGGCTCTCTGGCCAGCAGGCAGTGTTGCTCTTGCCTCTCCTAGGAGCTCTGCCCCAGCTCAGGCACAAGCCACCGCTCTGATCTAGACTATGGGAATGCCGCTTTACAGTTTTCTTCCTGAACTACTATGCTTCAAACTTAGACACGGACTTGGGACCCAAACACATCCTTGTCCAGCTTACTTCTTTTACCTAGCTCTAGCAACACCCGATGAGTAACCTGTGTTTGCTCCCACACACATCTATGCAACAGCAAAGCCAAATCACAGGTGTACATCCGGTATTTTCTATACAAAATGTACACTGGAAGACACAGCTGAATGCCCTATCGCCAACATAGCAAGGGGAAGCTGAACAGCCTGCGTGAGGCATTCTTCAACAGGAAACAGATTTGCTTTCTCCTCCCAGGTACTCACTGGAGTAAAAAGGGAAAGCTGCAGCCTGTGATGCCAGCTAGCCCTGTGGTAAAGCGTCTGAGCTGGTGGCACTTCAGTTGCTTTAGAAGCATTTGTGAGGCTCTTCCCATTGGTGCCAAGGATCCCTCCTCCCCAGGAGCAGAAGTGTGTTAATTAAGGCAGCAAAGCTGTGTAAGCCTGGCTGTCAGGCTCTTACAAACTGCCTTGTCTGATCCTCTCAACAAAGGAAGTGCCTCAGCACTGCTGGGCTTCAGTCAGTTAATGATGAACAAAGTGCTCCTTTGCACTCAGAACGTGCTCAGCTCCACAGCTTTGCTTGTTCAGCAAACAGGTTTCTGGTATTTCTGACTGAATTTGTCCCAGGAACACAAACAACTGAGGGGCATCTGCAAAGTCTGTGAATTCCCTCGCAGTTTCTAGGGCTAATTTCTGCATTAGGGCAGGTTTTAATTAGCAGCAACTCTCAACATTTTCAGATCTCAAGATCAGAAAACAGAAACTGAAAACCAGAGAAACTACTTCTAGCAAATGACCCTGAATGACAGCTTACAGTCACCCAAATGAACAGGTTTTGCTTTCAAAATCTTCTCCCCTCCTTTCTGTTTTGCGCTATTGATGTGTAATCAACAGCTTGATCATTCAAGCTTTTAACTTGGAGACACCTTTGAATCTTCCTTTCTGCTTTCTCAGTACCTCCAAGAACTTCCTGGAAGTATTTAATGCTTGTAAATACAGCCTCATAACACAGAAAATTAACATACTATAAGGTGATCAGGCAGAGATCCGGCTGGCTCCAGAGTCTCGTCTCTGACTGTCGGCAATAATGCAAGCCAAGGGAAGAACATAATAGGGCAACCTATGTTTTCCCAAAGCACTCACGTAGGTGCCAGCAATGTGCTGTGCAGGGACTTCTCGACCCATAGAGTGCCTTTGCAAAAACTAGCTCTTTCTGGCTATTCTCCTGCATTTATTCAATTCCTTGTGAACTTTGTGAACAAATGTTAGTGTCCCACTGACCTATGACAGAGAATTTAGTCTTGTCTGTGGCACCCACCTGTAATTGTATTTTTTTTGTCATTTTTATCTTTGAGGAGGACTCTTTCTTTACCAGTTTATTAACATCTGTAGCAGGACCAGAAGGCACTGCACTAGCGACCTGAATCCTTGAAAGGTGGTGGCCTGGCTCCGGTGCTACCCCCAGGCAGAGTGTTGACCAGAAGTCAGGTGAAGAGCATGTGAATATGGGACTTTGGGTCCAGGCAGGCAGTAGTGCATCAACATCTGCCAGCAACCATAGGTCAAAAGTTGTAACACAATAGTTGAAAGCCAATGAAGAAGAACTTGGAAGACATTTGTGTTGACCTGTAATGAAGATTATGTCTTTTGTACGCAAGGGTGGGAAAAGCCGATGGGCATAAGTTAAAATATTAGGACTCTCTAGACTGTCTGGGTGAGAGAATTGACAATCTGCGTGAAAGGGATCCTGCATAAAGTGAACTTGTGATGCTGGAACTGGCTTTGCTTTATTGAAACTGTTGAACTGTTGATTTACTGAAACATTGAAGTAGCAGAGGCCACCATACTTGAAACGTACACTGCTGCTTGCAGGGAAGAGCTCCAGACAGTGGTATTGCAGTTGACCTTCCCCAGACAAAAATGCATGGGAATTAAAGTGGCATTACAAAAATGGCAGGAGGAAATGCAGCAGAGAAGCTGTGGTGGTACATGTCTGGCCTGCAGATAAGTGTATCAGAGACCATTTCAGGGATTTCCACGGGGAGAAGACGCCAAGGAATAAAATGGCAGCAAAGTAAAGTGGCCTAGAAGCACACTCTGATGTGTTTGAAAGAACTGCCTTGCAGCAAGGAGTTGGTTAAGAAAGATCTTGGTTAGAGTGATGCAGGCAGCACCTAGTATCCTGCATAGCTGTATGTGTTGGGACTACTCTGGTTGGAGGAGACAATCCCAAAGGTATTTGCAGGGAGTGTGAGGACAGGCTGTATGGAAAACCAGCTGAAAAGTTGTGAAACTGAGAAACGGCTAATGTTAGATAAAGCCTTTGGGATCAAGAGTGACTGAGTTGGAAGGAAGGGGACAGGCCAGTCAAGCCCCCTGGACCTAGAGACCTCTGTGATATGCTTTCACATTCACACTTGAATCTGAGACACCGTGTCACAATAATGGGCACCAACTCTGGGAAAGAAGGGATAGAGTTCACTAAGAGATGCCTCCTTGGAAGCTCAGTAGAAGATCTTCAAATGAAGATAAAGGCAGAAGCAAATGTTCAGATGGGAGGAGTCAGAGTAAGTGCCCTGCTGTGCTTGCTATCAGCTCCCTCTGCAAGAGGGAGGAACAGCCCTTGAAGAACATGCCTTTTCCCAGAAATAACCATTTCTCTGGAATTAGAAAGTGGGGGAATTGAAAGGACCACAGTCCAGATGGGAGGACAAGCGTGGGGCCTCCAGGAGAGCTGGGGGAGGAAGCCCACCCCAACCCAAGCAGGAGGTAGGCTCCAGCTTCTGGCAACTGCCCTGTATAAATGAATTAAAGCTGAGATCAGAGGTTGGCAGGGAAGCACCTCCATGTCAACATGTAAACAGTCATATGATCAAGCACATTTGAGTCTAGCAAATTCCTGATACAAGAACTTCCTGTATACGTTACAGAAATCAGTTTAGACCTGGGACAGAGTAATCAGGTTGAAACTGGCCTGCTTTAGCGTACAGATAAAATCAACACTTCTTGTTTCTTTGAGAAGCAGTTCTGCTAGTGGGTCTCCCAAAACGAGTTCACTATCTCACACCTTCATTGCTGTCATAATCAGGTTCTGAAGCTTTTTGCTTTACCTCCATTTCAGTTTGTTAGGGTTAGTCTCTCAGGTGTTTCATACCCAGGTTCAAAGACTCGCCGATGCTAGCAGCACACAGTTCACATCAAGTATAGTCTTGCTTGTTTTATTGCCACTGATAACAATCCCAATCCGAAGAGTGGAAACACTATTTCTGACTAATCAGGTCACAGGAGATAATGTGCATGCTTCATGCAATATATGATTACAGTTAAGCATTACCCCATACAGAGAATATATTCAGCAAACTCATTCAATCCTTGTAATTGTGCCTATAAAAGTGTGTAATGTCCTCATATAGTTGATGCATTGTCATGACCATGGTGCTTTGAAGGAGAGAGATTCTATTCTTGCAAACAGCTAATTGCTACAATATACCATAACTGATGCCATAAGTGATAAATTTCTGAAACTACCTCACTGGGATTTGGTCTTCTGCATGTTGCACTGTAAAAATCAACTGAATGGCATCATATATAGTATCACAGAATGGTTTGGGTTGGAAGGGACCTCAGGGATCATCTAGTTCCAACACCCCCTGCCATGAGCAGGGACACCTTCCACTAGACCAGGTTGCTGAAAGCCTTGTCCACCCTGTCCTTTGGGGAAGGGGGCACACTAAATGAATCTTATCCAAAAGGATTGCAGACAATACGCATAAAACTGCAATACTGTGTCGATACTGTTCTGCCACTTGAGTAACATGTTTTTGCAGATAAACACTGTTTAGCAGGGTTTCAATGTTTCTGGATGTGCACTGCAAGGACAAATCAAAAAGGCTGAGTCTTTCCGAAGTTCCTAGGTCATTTCCACTCTGCTCTGATCCTGTGGTTCCTTAGCTATTTGATGACAAAAATTTCACAATTCTTTTAAAACCTTCTGCCAATCACACTGTTTGTTCTTGTAACTCCAAGTTGATGTCATAAATATTCTTCTTCATTTTTGCATAGAAAGAAAAGAATTGTTTAAGATCTTGTTAATACTCAAGAAGGCAATTGGTTGCACTCTGCCAGACATGCAAACCAGTTGGGTGGAAAAGTACAAGCAGAAATATCTGACATAAAAAGCAACAGTTTTATCTTTGTGGAGTCACATACAACAACCCCTCACAATTTTAAAACTCACCATTATATAGTTGACTGTTTAAAGCAGCTTGTATTGAATATTTTGGTTTTGCTTGTCCACCAACCGGACTTGTGAAAACTAGTCTTGACTCTGGCATGTTGAAAACTCTTTATTGACCCACTAGAAATGTAATTTATTGCTGATAAGACACCATGCAGTTGGACATATCAAAGAGCTTGTTGACTGGGATGGTCTTGTAATGCTTGGCAGGAAAGTAAATTCTTACCTGGTTGTGCTAGAATACGCTGCATGTCAACACTAAATTGTCTTCTTTGTTAAAGGGACATTTTGTTATAGGGAATACAGCCAGTTTTGATAGATCTTTTCTTCTTTATATGCTCCTTTTTTCTCACCTGATTTTCCCTTTTGCAGGTAGACACACACACAAAACCAAAATAGGAAAAGAAAAAGAAGACAAATTGATTGCATGATGACAGATTTATCTCTGGTTGCAATCCTGTGAAAGACATGTTAATGAGAAAACATGTGCATCCAGCCACACCTTGCATTTTGCATAATCGTATGTTGGAGTTTTCATACATTTGTGTGCTTGTGCTCGATTTCCCCTCTTCATATTGCTTTCCTCAGCATTTGCACCCTGAGGAGGAAACACATGACACTGGCTGCTGGCCTCCAGAGGCCCTTTCAGTCTAAGGGTCCAAGCCTACCTGCAGCAGCCCCACGCACTGACTGCACTGCCCCCAGCCTATCTTGTAGCTGTTCCCTCCATAGCATCTATCAGGTCTACATGTGCTTGTATCTGCTGCCAAGATCCTTCCAAGCATGGATTGCTCCCATTCCTTAATCATGGTTATTGTTTGCTGTTCAGGAATTAATCATGGATAGCGTGTTAGCCCTGAAGACTGCTGAATACATGCCCAGGGTGAAACTCTACTAGGATACCAAGCAGTAAACTGCATCTAGAGAAGGATAGTGTGAGGGTATTGTAAGAGGATAATTGTACTCTGCTTTGCCTCTCAGTAGAAGCCCTCTGGTTCTTTTATAATGCAGAGAAGTGGCATAAAGTAGAACAGATGGGCTTGGTAGAAAGCCTGGGTCAATGCTTAAAAATGCCAGTGGAGATAGGGGAGAAAAGGCATTACCACCTTGGAGCTGTGCCTCTGATCTTCTGCAGGGATTACAATACAACAGATCGAGTGAGAAAAAGGCAGAGACACCTTCTCCAAGCAGGAACTGCCTGCAAGCCTTTTGTGACCATTCCCATTCAAGGAAACAGTGGGAATTTTTCAGGAATACCTGAGCGTGCATCCCCAGTTGATGAATTTTATTGCTTCTGCTGTACTAAGCATCCAATTCTCCGCCAAAAGGAGGCATCTTTTTCCATGAGGGTCATAAGCCCCATAACTTACACAAACTACACTTAAGCATGGAGCAAACACTAGATTGGTAAAATGCAGACACTGAAGATTTTTTGCAGTGCTTGAAACTAAGAAACTAATAAAGTAAAATTGGGATTAGAATACAAGTGCTTTTTCTTCAGAATATCATGAAGTCCTACAGTGCTGGTCCTGCTTAGTTTGACTTTACATGACAGTGTTAAGTATTAACAAGTTATTCTAATGTTGACTATGAGGCATCCTTGTACAAACAAAAAGTCACAGGCAGTCTCTGTACTACACCGCTTGGAACAGATGTAGATCAGACGTAAATGGGGTGTAGAAAATGTACAATCCATAAGCAATGAGGTTCACTGGAATGATGGCAAAAATTAGGATGTTTGCTCCACAGGTGTGGTGAGTTGAATTAGGAGGAAATCAGATTAACAGAAAGAAAATCGTGAAACAAGGATGACTCTGAACAGGAAGGGTGAAAGAAGGGAAAAGAACAGATCAGTGAATGAGTGATACAGAGGTGAGGCAATCATGAGAGAGGCAGGACCAGAGCCAGCGAGCACACAGCAGAGAAAGATTGATAGCAAAGTGAAATGTTTCCTGAGCATCCAGAAAGCCTTGCTTCGGCTGCTCTCACCAGCTGGAGTCTCAGGCTGCCTTCTCCTGGCAGTTTTCCTCTAAGACTCAGTGGTGAAGGGAGAAGAGGCACCATCCAGGTCTCTCTGCCCTAGAAATTGTGTGTATACATGGTGAGAAAAGGCATCTGGTAGACTGAGGTGTCTCGGTTCTCATGAAGGTATACAGACCTATGAGGCAAACAAAACTCGGAATCAGTTTGCTCTACAAAGTTGTACATAAAAGACAGCAAAGTTAAAAATAAATAAACCCCTACTTCATGGTACACAAAGGACAGTGGTAACACTGTGGCTTTTAAATTGGGTATTAATCAGTTGACTAAAATTCCTGTGTTGGAAACTAGGTAATAGACCTCTGGGGAGGTTAACAGTCTGACACTGGGGCTTGGGAGAACAGGCAGCCTGGAAAGCTTTCTAGCTCTATTAGTTTATCAGCCCCAGGCTACCCATGACTTTGAGCCCAGGGTACCCAGTTAAGCCAAAGAAATAACTTGGCCAGTGAGCTAGAGAAGGGAACCAAGAAGCAAATGAGCCACCAAAATTACATTTCTGTCTCTTCCTCCATTTTTATTTTTGTTGCTTGCTCCTTTTCTGTTCTCATTTTCTATGTGCCTCTTGCTAAAAGAGTTCAGCCTTGCTGTCCAAGGTTAAACGTTTTCCCAACAGAGTTGTGAACCCATGAGAAGAAATGATTTAAAAAAACAGTCTTTGCTTAGTACTATATATACAATTAGTATATATGATGCAATGCCTGGTCAGACTGTCCTAAGTCCTTGCTTTTCTTCAGCCCTGACACTGCAGATAAAGGCTGAATCTTTGGAAATCTCTGAAATCTCTGGTACCACACCAGTAAGGCTGTACAGTCACAGTGCTCTTCAAAACTACTCAGTCTTCTCGAGAAAGGTTACACTGTGCAATGTTGACATGGTTCAGAAGTCATTGGCTCAAAGAAAAGGTCTTTTTGCTACCTGCTTTCCTTTGCCTCTTTTCCAAGTGTTTTATCTCCTCTCTTTGTCAAGACTGAACACCAAAAATCTGAGTATTGAGCCACTCCCCACGCCCAAAATAAATCTTTTACCATCTCCATTACTCCATTACTATCTAAAAGCCATTGCACATCCATTATTAAACAGAAATAATCCCATAAGGTGACAAGAAAAAGAGAGGCATTAAGAGAAAGGTCAGTACACAGTTCTTCCTTCCGTGACATTAACTCCTATATCTTCATTAAAAGTTTCAATGGATTTATAGTAGTGGTTGATGATATGACCAAGCAGCTCTCCAGCCTGACTGGAAAGCAACATGTCCAAAGCACAAGTCATGCTGTCAAACACACATGTGGCCATCTGGACTGCACTACCACCCTGACACCTGAGAAATACCCCCAAACCCTGACTCTTTGCATCATATCCTGATGTCTCTCACAAGAGAGAGGAGCCTGCAAGTGTTTTGGGCATTAACAACCATCCTTTTGCTAGATAGGGGCCTGTTGCCAAGATTTGTGCTATCTTCTGCTGGCATGGACCACCATTTGAATCCAACCATTGATATTTAATTAAGAACAGTATTTGGAGCATCTGTTTGCAAAAGCAGTCAGAGTGTATTAGGATACCAAATAATGAGCACTTGCAGCATGTTGTGAGGCCACGCATTTTATTATTTAGAGCTTTCTTGGAACTAAATTCCTTGCAAATATACACAGGATGAATTAGAAAAAGAGTCTAAATGTTCTTTCTTCTTCTGCCCCCCAACACAGTAATTAATGACTGTATGGAAACCACACTGCAGAATCACTTAAAGAAAATGTCTTGTAGGCCATACGATGAACCTAAAATTAGAGCACTAGTTTAGCTAAAGAATTGGCTTAGGAAGTCAAATCACTTAAGCTGAACAGAAAAGAGCAGAAGGAAAGATGCCAGGATAGTAAGAAACAAAAAGCATAGCTTGAATTATCCTTCCTTATTCATTATCATAGCCTTGATTTGATGGTTGGGTTATTTTCCCCTGAAAAGTGGATAATTCTGCTTTAAGCTACAAGCACATTATTATTATTGTATCCAGTGAATGTTTTACACTATCCAGTATGTTTTACACTGGATATTTATTATATCCAGTATGTTTTACACTATTGAAGTCCTATTGAAATGAAATGAAATTGAAATGAAATGAGAGTTATTTCAAAGTACATGACACTAACCTTACACACTATAGAATAATAGAAACAGCCTCATCTAGATTTTGTTTCTGATTATACCTTTTTGGTGAGCAACAGGATCTGATGGATTTGTCATTAACTCAAGAATCGGAAATGCTGGTCAGTAATAGAATAAACCCTCTTGCTCCTTCAAATAGCTATTAGTCAATGCACTTTGACATCTAACCTTGATTCTTATGCTCATTCTTTGGGACATTGTGATGGGGACCTCTTCCTTGTGTTACAGTTCATAACAGAATTGAACAGCTGGAGAGTAAGGTAAAAATATCTCGGAGATGAGATGTAAAAACAAACAGGTCGTTCAAAAGGAGCATGTGATGATAAACATGAGAGGCAGTAACAGCCTTATATTAATGACAGAGGACAAGCCATGATGAGGTTTTAATGGACTTCATAGCGCGTTTTATCAGATGCTCTTATGTTCCGTGCTGATGTCTCCCACAAGGCTGGCAGCACTTTCAGCATGCTGAGGGAAAACCAATCTGCAGATACCCACCATTTGCAGAAAAGCGATGAGGCACAGAATCAAAAAATGCAGAAACACAGGATATAACCACTCCAGCCTCCTGGGTAGGTAGGAGCAGGGAGGGGCAGATCATACCCAAACACCGTTCATCCCAAGGGACAAAATGGAAGCAGTGGGCCAGACCTCTTGGGAAGGATAATCCAGGAAGGTATCCTCAGTCATGGGTGTATGGGTATAGGGCTAGGAAGTTCTTGGGAACACTGAGAAGGGCTGTTTCCGCATCAGTGTTTGAGCACTGTCAGTGCCTGATCTTTACCAGGAGTGCGCACAGTAACAGCAAGGGACTGCCCAGATGGCTGTGTTGCATCCTCAGCTTCTGCATGAGCAGTGGGGAGGCTGTCAGACTATGTTGTAGCTTTTGTCTCTGTCAATAAATGCCAGGCTGGGATGTGGCATTTAAAGAGCTCTGTAAGAAGGAAGACAAGAGATCTTTATTTTTGATTACATGGAAATGCATGCAGCAGTTTTCTTATTTAAACTGGCATATATTCAGGAAGGTGGAAGCACAGGAAACTGCATTCCTCTAAGAGGGATGGAGGGCTTGTCTTCAAGGACAATACACCAAGATGAGAGTTCAGGTAAAGCAGCTTAGTCTTGGAGTCCAGGGGAATATCAGCAACACGTAGAGCAGCTCTTCCTAGGACTAGATTTCATCACAGGTTCTTGTCTTCCTATGGTTGGAAGACTTAAGAAAACCCCAGATCAGTCTGCGCACATGTAGGCATTCCCTTTTGGATGCCACTGGTTTACATTCAGGCTTTGATGCTAGGGAGACACTCCCTTGCACATAAAGCGCCATTTTCCAAAATAACATAGATATCTGGGAATATAACTTCATGTTCCTATCTCCTCTGTCTGGCTTGAAAGCTGTATTCACCATCAAGGTTAAACTGGTTTGTTCAAAGCAAATTGTCACCTGTATTTCTAAAAACTAGCTTCATTACATTGAAATGTCAGTATTAGACCTATTTATTATTATTAAAGTTATTTGTTTACCATATGTATTTAATTTACATGGGCCATTAAACTGTATCAGTTATTTAACTTGTATCTAATCGGTTTAATTTTATGATGTGACAAGCATAATGGAATGTTATTTAAGGGTACACATTGTGAAATAATGGAAGAAAGTTCATTCATTATTTAAAGGTTAATAAAAAATAGTTCTCTTAATGTTATCTTAAGAAATATGATAAACCTTTTTTTCCTTCTTTTTTTGCATAAGCCTCTCAGTGACCCTTTAGGCTACAGAAATTAAGCCACTGCTGAGCATCCCACCTCTAACCTTCAAAACTGAAATAAACCAGAGGCTTTCTACTAACAGGGCTCTTGATATCTCACAAATTTCTTGAGTTAGACCACAGCACACTCAGAAACAAATGATAATGAAATGATGGATGCAATGCTCCACTCCTCAGAGAACTTCTAGCCACATATGCTCATGTATCCCATGAATAAAATGGATTTGATGTGGGAACTAATGTTGCTGGTCGAATCAGTTACTGAAAGGCTTTCCAGCATGATGAATCTCAGAATTACAGCAAGGAGCTCTGGAAGGGAATCCAAGAACTCAAGAGTAACATTTGACTTTTCGCAGCTTTATGACATTGTTGATTTTTATACAATTTGTGAGATATTTTAATTGGAAATGGTGCCTATTAATTAGTTTGATTGCAATTATTAGAATGAAATTGGGATAGGTAAACAAGTTATTATACACGACAGACTTCTATTTTTGGTTGACTTTCTAGTAGGAGCTACCACTCTCTATCCAGTTTTTACTATTTACACAGAAAGAATTTGTTTTTACTTCAATACTCGAATTCCTGGAACTTCCAATGCCTATGAAGTTTCGGTTTCTCTCCTCTTTTATCAGGGTAGGTAGTGCCATCATCTTCCAAGTACTATATCCCACTGAGGGTCTGCTGTAACAGACCTGAAGAGTCAAAATCTATTCAAATTTATAATCCTTATAAAGTCAAGAAATACTCTTTTTCATTCATAAAAACTAAGATGAGGAAAAAAGTTATTCAAGGTAAACCATCCTGTAATATACTTGCTTAAAAGAGGTTGCCTATGTGTATTTTGCTCTGTTGCATCTCACTGCAAGTGTTTTGGGTAAGAGAAAAGGGGCCAATTTTTTTCAGTAAGTGTTTAAAAATAAAATTATTTCGGTTCCTATGTTAAAAGAATATAAATCTTTGTAAAACTGCTTAGATATCTTAAAGAGTCTGGACCCTAGTGAGATTTTCCAAGTGCTGAGCTTCCTAATTTCATGAGAACTGAGAGAAGCTTTGTAACTAAACACTTAGGCAATTTGGAAAGGCCTTTTAGCACCTGTCAGTAGCCAGGCAGATGTCCAGTGCTATTCTTTAAGCAGTTAGACTGTTTTGGTTCTGCTCAGTGAGATGAAGGGGCAAAGCACCAAAACACCGAAAGTCTTATGCATTTCTTACGCCTTGAAAGACCATTTAGCTCAGTGCTGCCTTTTTTCCAGGCCTCAGCAATATACTGTACCTTACTTGGCAGATTCCAGAGAATTACTGAAAAATGTATAACCCAGAAACATAAAAATATAAACAGTAACTCTGGATGCTGCAGCATGTATGAAAACAACTGATGCCAATTCTAAATGTATAATGCAAATTACCATAACTAGATTTGTAGACACTAAAATGACATGTGTCTTACTTTCAAGATGAGAAAATGAAACAACAGGCAAAAACATCTCGCAGCAGAAAACAAACTCAGTGTTGAAATCGGTCAGTAGTGCTTTCAACAGTTGCTTGCTTAATTATTTCTTGCTTTCCTTGTGCTGCTGCCAAGAACAAAGGTCATATTTAATGACTGCCTAAATCATTTGCAATATTTTTTAGACTTGTTCTAGATGTAGCTGATGTAGATCCTTTTGTACTTGGTAGGAAAGTCTCGTATGTATCACCCTGTTAAAGAAACATTGTCTTTGTCCTTCTAAACTGATTTGAATCCTTTCACATCCTCCAAAATATACACTTGTTTTCCTTTCCTGTTTTCCATCAAATGCTGTAGTGACAGCTCCAAGAAGGCAACATTGGTTGTTTCAAGATTATAGAGCACTCAGGACACCCACAACAGCTTTGAAGTAAATGAGTGGAGCCACAAGCACTTTCCTCTGCCAAACACAAAAGAATATATGTCATCATAGCATCATTGTAAAGACATACAACCTTAACCAAGAGTCAGAGACAATAGCACAAATCCGAGGACCTTATTCTCCTTAGTCTTGTCTCTCAAGTAGAAAATGTCATGACTCCACCAGTTTTAAGTAGTGGTTCTAGAAAGTGAAATTAAATACAACCTCATTTCCTTAATGACAGGACACTCCTAGTTGTTTGCATTCAATTCTCTTCTTCCTTCTCTAAGGGCCAGTAGTTGAGCAGTAAGCAACAGGAAAGTATGTTACAGCAAAGCACTTCATGATGAGGCAGAAATAGAAGAGATGACAGAAGAAAATGGGATATTAACTTTGTAGTATTGGGGACAGCCTCAGACAGACTGCTGCATGTCTGTCACCAGGCCCAAAACTGCAGCACATATGAAGAGCATGTCACACCAGGGAGGGTTGGCAGTGGAAAGTGTTGGGGCTCAAAATAATGAACTTCATTCCATCTGAGGGACCTAGGTCCTATTACAGAAGTGATCTTGTAGTTTCTCTACTTTTTAAAACAACTCTGTAGGACGCAGGGTGAACACCAGATTGATGCCTACACAGGGTTGATGCCTGCACTAGCCTTGCACTGATACCAAATCAAGCCAGTTTCCTTCCTTTTTATCCTCCCATCAATAAAGATGTTCCTGCCCCACAGAATACAATGAGAGTCCCACATCTTTTACTGCTTCTTTAAAAACTGGCCCTTGAAATTACAGACTACCTCAATCTGTCCTGTGTATTAAAATACAGGCTTTAATCTTAGTGTATGATGGTTACTTTTCAACACTGCTGAAATCTGCTCTTGTGTCCATTATCTGTTAGTCACGAAAGCCGGAAACTAAACTTGCTTTTGTGTTTTAAACGCAGGCTGATATTCTGAAATCATTCTTTGGCCCAGGAGTATGTGCTGGTAACACATTAACCAACGTGAGAACTGGTAACACTGCATCTATACCTAGGCATGTGCTTTCAGACCTTGCAAGACAGAGAGAAGAGAGAACAGCTAAGCCATGCATATGCTCCCTGTTTCCCTCAACGTGACTATAAACCAGCAAGTCGTTACACAAACTCACATATTAAGATACTCCATTGAAATGATATACTGTAAGCTTGTGACTAGCTATCAACAGATTGTCACTTAAATGTCATCCTTAAAGAGTTATTTACAATGAAATAAATTTAGCAGAAAATGAAATCACAGTGAGGAAGTTTAGCTTGTAGGAATTTGCTGTCCTACTATGTGAGAGCCTGATTTGTTTTTAATGCAATGGGTAATGACATGGGCAAAACTTACCCACATTTTGCATCATGGAGACACAGCAAATGTTAAAACCTTTTTATTAGTCATTTGTACTGATAGCAAAAATATCCACAATTACTCTTAATAACCCAAACTGGAAATCTGGCTTTCATTCCTTAGGGAATAGGCACAATACCAGATCATGGGAATTAGGAAGAAACTGCTTTCCTGAGCACAGTCCACATTTGTACATTATTAATGCACCTGTCATTCCCAAAAAGCATGACTTGCATCCAAGTGCAAGAAGAGGGCATGGGAGAGAGAGACTGTCAGTGCATGTACTTGTGCTAGCCCGGCACTTCCCAACACACATCCATAAATTCTACTGGTATTAAATCCTTGATTCAGAATTCAATGCTGTTGCTCGTACAAGGCTGTTCTGTGGCCAGCAATGCCCGGTCTCCCAAGGATGGCTTGCCCATCTCACGTCTCTTCTCTGGGCTACTGTCTCACCAGTCGCCAGGTCCTCCTGGCCCGCAGCAGCGTACACGTTTCTATCGCAAGGAGCAGTATTATTTCAGACAAAAATGGTGGTAACACGTGGTGGCAGCAGTGAGTAGCAAGCAAGGAACGGTGAGATCGATACTCCAGCTCCAAATAGCATAAGGTATGGGCAAAATTCCATACGGCTGAGTTCTGCACATACCTTTACTCCTTCCTCCCACCTGTATGCTTCTGCACTCTTTGTACGCATCTTTGCAACTCCATGTATGACATATGAGGTTTTTCTGAGGGTGTTTTATCCAGTGTATCTCAACACTTCTAATG